>NC_054552.1:67500-90000 GCF_017654505.1 Polyodon spathula | reverse complement strand
GTCGTGTCTCACAGAGACACAACCGCATGGCAGTCTCATAAGCCCCCTGATGTGTGTGTGTGTGTGTGTGTGTGCGTGTCTCAGTTTGTGTGTGTGTGGTGTGTGGGTGGCTCTGTGTTGCTTCCTGAGACCCCTCTGTGTGGGAGATGTGTGGTCAGTGTGCTTGTCTCAGTGTGTGTGTGTGTGTGTTTGTGGTGTCTCTGTTGTTTGGCTTCTCCCTCTGTGTGGGGATGTGTGTCAGTGTCTTGTCTCAGTGTGTGTGTGTGTGTGAAGTGTCTAGAGGGTTTTTGTTCTTCTCCCTCTGTGGTGGGGATGTGTGTGTGTGTGTGTGTCAGTGTGTGTGTGTGTGTGTGTGTGTGTGTGTGTGTGGCTGCACACCCCTACACAGTGAGTTGTGTGTCAGTGGGTTGCCTTGTCTCAGTGTGCGTGTGTGTGTTGTGTCGAAGAGAGTCTCTGTGTTGGCTTTCTCCCTCTGTGTGGGGATGTGTGTCCACAGTGTTCAGTGTACTGTGGTGTGGTGTAGTGTCCCTCTGTGTGTGTGGTGACACAGTGTGTGTGTGCTCAGTGTGTTGGTGTGTGTGTGTGTGTGTCTCTGTGTTGGCTTCTCCCTCTGTGTGGGGATGTGTGTCAGTGTGCTTGTCTCAGTGTGTGTGTGTGGTGTGTGTGAGTGTCTCTGTGTTGGCTTCTCCCTCTGTGTGGGGATGTGTGTCAGTGTGCTTGTCTCAGTGTGTGTGTGTGTGTGTGTGTGTGTCCTCACAGAGACTTCTCCCTCGTGTGGGGATGTGTGTCAGTGTGCTTGTCTCAGTGTGTGGTGTGTGTGTGGAGTGTCTCTGTGTTGTGTGAGTGTCCTCTCCTTGACGGTTGGCTTCACCTCTGTGTTTGATATCACACTGTCAGTCACACACTCTCGATGTGTGTGTGTGTGTGTGTGTCTCTGTGTGGGCTTCTCTCTCTGTGTGTGTGTGTGTGTGTGCTTGTCTCAGTGTGTGTGTGTGTGTGTTCTCCCTCTGTGTTGGCTTCAGTCCTCTCTGTGTGTGTGTCAGTGTGTGTCTCAGTGTGTGTGTGTGTGTGTGTGAGTGGTCTCTGTGTTGGTCCCTCTGTGTGTCTCTCTGTGTGGGGATGTGTGTCAGTGTGCTTGTCTCAGTGTGTGTGTGTGTGTGTGAGTGTCTCTGTGTTGCGAGAGAGGTGATCCCTCTGTGTGTGGATGGTGTGTCAGTAAGATGTCTCATGTGTGTGGTGTGTGTGTGTGAGTGTCTCTGTGTTGACTGTCGTCTCCCTCTGTGTGGGATGTGGTGTCAGTGTGCTTGTCTCATAGGTGTGACGTGTGGTGTGTGTGTGAGTGTCTCTGTGTTGGCTTCTCCTGTGGGGATGTGTGTCAGTGTGCTTGTCTCAGTGTGTGTGTGTGTGTGTGAGTGTCTCTGTGTTGGCTTCTCCCTCTGTGTGGGGATGTGTGTCAGTGTGCTTGTCTCAGTGTGTGTGTGTGTGTGTGTGTGTGTCCTCTGTGTTGGCTTCTCCCTCTGTGTGGGGATGTGTGTCAGTGTGCTTGTCTCAGTGTGTGTGTGTGTGTGTGAGTGTCTCTGTGTTGGCTTCTCCCTCTGTGTGGGGATGTGTGTCAGTGTGCTTGTCTCAGTGTGTGTGTGTGTGTGTGAGTGTCTCTGTGTTGGGCTTCCTCCCTCTGTGTAGGGATGTGTGTCAGTTGTGCTTGTCCTCTGTGTGTGTGTGTGTACACACAGTCACACGACAGTGTAGTTCTACACCACTCTGGTGTGGGGATGTGGTTCAGTGTGCTTCCTCAGGTGTGTGTGGGTGTGTGGTGGTGTCTCTCTGTGAGTTGGCTTTCTCCCCTCTGCTTCACATACCCACACAGTGCTTGTCTCAGTCACTGTGTGTGTGTGTGTGTGTGTCTCTGTGTTGGCTTCTCCCTCTGTGTGGGGATGTGTGTCAGTGTGCTTGTCTCAGTGTGTGTGTGTGTGTGTGAGTGCAAGAGGATATGACACACCCTTCTACACCACAGTCACACGATTGAGTCAGGATCACACAGCAACCCTCTGTGTTGAGACCCACTTGTGGGGCTTGTGTGTCACAGTGTCTCAGTGTGTCGTGTGTTGTGTGAGTGTCACACTCGTGTGTTGCTCTTCTCCCTCTGTTTGGGGATGTGTGTCAGTGTGTGCTTGTCTCAGTGTGGTGTGCTGTGTGGTGTGAGTCCTCTGTGTTGGGCTTCTCCCTCTGTGTGGGGATGTGTGTCAGTGTGTGCTTGTCTCAGTGGTGTGTGTTGTGTGTGTGAGTGTCACGCTGTTTGGCTCCCTCTGTGTGACCCCCCGTACCACAGTGTCAGTGTCTTGTCTCAGTGTGTGTGTGTGTGTGTGTGAGTGTCTCTGTGTGTGTCTCAGTGTGTGTGGGGATGTGTGTGTGTGTTTGTCTCAGTGTGTGTGTGTGTGTGTGTGAGTGTCTCTGTGTTGGCTTCTCCCTCTGTGTGGGGATGTGTGTCAGTGTGCTTGTCTCAGTGTGTGTGTGTGTGTGTGTGTCTCTGTGTTGGCTTCTCCCTCTGTGTGGGGATGTGTGTCAGTGTGCTTGTCTCAGTGTGTGTGTGTGTGTGTGAGTGTCTCTGTGTTGGCTTCTCCCTCTGTGTGGGGATGTGTGTCAGTGTGCTTGTCTCAGTGTGTGTGTGTGTGTGTGTGTGAGGGTCTCTGTGTTGGCTTCTCCCTCTGTGTGGGGATGTGTGTCAGTGTGCTTGTCTCAGTGTGTGTGTGTGTGTGTGAGTGTGAGTGTGTGAGGGCGGGTAGTACACAACCGAACTGTGGTAAGACGCCGAGTTAGTCAGTCACGGTAGTGGTCACCACTAGTGTGTGTGTGGTGTAGTGTGAGTGTGCCATGTGTTCGGTGTGTCCCCGCCCGTCTCACCTTGCCGATGACATCATTACGGCTCAATCGGTCCTTGTCCATCACGGTGATGATGATGGTGGTCTCTCGGAGTCGCTCGGTGGGGATTTCGAAGGGGAAGGACTCGTTGAAGACTGGGTTGAGGCAGCACTTCATCACCACCGTCTTCTTCTTCTCAACACGCTTGTCCTTGTGCATCAGCCATAGCTTCACATAGGGGTCTGAGAGAGGGACACAGCTCTAACCACTGGACAACACTGCCTCCCTCCCTCCCAGTCCCTCAGCGCTATCCCCCAGATTTCTCAGTCCCTCCCAGTCCCTCAGCTCTTACCCTAGATTTCCCAGTCCTTCCTAGTCCGTCAGCTCTATCCCCTAGATTTCCCAGTCCCTCAGCGCTGACCCCCAGATTTCCCAGTCCCTCAGCTCTATCCCCAGATTTCCCAGTCCCTCAGCTCTTTCCCCAGATTTCCCAGTCCCTCAGCTCTATCCCCCAGATTTCCCAGTCCCTCAGAGCTGACCCCCAGATTTCCCAGTCCCTCAGCTCTATCCCCTAGATTTCCCAGTCCCTCAGCTCTATCCCCTAGATTTCCCAGTCCCTCAGAGCTGACCCCCAGATTTCCCAGTCCCTCAGCTCTATCCTCCAGATTTCCCAGTCCCTCAGAGCTGACCCCCAGATTTCCCAGTCCCTCAGCTCTATCCCCCAGATTTCCCAGTCCCTCAGAGCTGACTCCCAGATTTCCCAGTCCCTCAGCTCTATCCCCTAGATTTCCCAGTCCCTCAGTTCTATCCCCTAGATTTCCCAGTCCCTCAGCTCTATCCCCTAGATTTCCCAGTCCCTCAGCTCTATCCCCTAGATTTCCCAGTCCCTCAGCTCTATCCCCTAGATTTCCCAGTCCCTCAGAACTGACTCCCAGATTTCCCAGTCCCTCAGCTCTATCCTCCAGATTTCCCAGTCCCTCAGCTCTATCCCCTAGATTTCCCAGTCCTTCCTAGTCCGTCAGCTCTATCCCCTAGATTTCCCAGTCCCTCAGAGCTGACCCCCAGATTTCCCAGTCCCTCAGCTCTATCCTCCAGATTTCCCAGTCCCTCAGAGCTGACTCCCAGATTTCCCAGTCCCTCAGTTCTTTCCCCTAGATTTCCCAGTCCCTCAGTTCTATCCCCTAGAATTCCCAGTCCCTCAGCTCTATCCTCTAGATTTCCCAGTCCCTCAGCTCTATCCCCTAGATTTCCCAGTCCCTCAGCTCTATCCCCTAGATTTCCCAGTCCCTCAGCTCTATCCCCTAGATTTCCCAGTCCCTCAGCTCTATAACCTAGATTTCCCAGTCCCTCAGCTCTATCCCCTAGATTTCCCAGTCCCTCAGAACTGACTCCCAGATTTCCCAGTCCCTCAGCTCTTTCCCCTAGATTTCCCAGTCCCTCAGCGCTGACCCCCAGATTTCCCAGTCCCTGGGCTCCTCCTACCTGAGGTGCCCCCGATGTCCATGGCTTTGAGGTTGCGTGCTTTGATGATGTTCACAGTGATGGTGTTGGCTGTGGGGTTGTAGCAGAGTGACAGCAGCAGCTCCCCTCGACTCCCCTGCAACACACACCCCTTCGTTTTACAGGGCATCTGCACAGACACTCTGCAGTCTCATTGTATGTTTGATATATAAGGGTTACAATCACAAGCCACTGGTTTGCTCTTATCGAGGCTGTATATGTGGCAGATGGAACAGTACAAGGCTGATAGGGAAGACTTGGCATACTATCAGAGGACAGTCACATCCTTCACTCCTGCGCCTGAAAAAGGACGACCAGCCCAGCTTCACCAGATATGTCCTGTAACTGTAAGCTAGGTGGCCTTTACATCGTGTCTAGAGGGATATTTGCAATTACTGTGTTTCTGTATTACTGCTAATCTTTGGATAATGTAGCTGTAATAAACAGGATCATTAATAGCATGATTCTAACTCCTTCTGCAGCCCTGTTTAATATCTAGTTTAATATGCTTTACCGTGCGTCCCAAACTGACTCAGAAGACGACTCGCTGTTAGAGACATGGCTTTCACAAAGACCTTCTCTGAAACAATTAAACAGCGGTGGAATTCAGTTCCAAAACTTGGCATTTCACTTACTTTTCAAGACAAACATTCTCTAGAGAGACTCTCACTCATCCCCCACCCCCCTCCCTGACCCCTGTATCCTGTTTCAATAACAAGGACAATTCTGTAAATAAAAAACTGTGTTTAACCCTAAATTAAACACAGCTGGGAGAATCCCTCTGGAACAGCGCGCCTCGCCGCCACTCTGTCCTTGGGTTTAAATGAAACAATGAATGCGAGATGGACTCCAGTCTCTTACACTGCCATCAATGCAGGGCTTCAGCTCCTTCCAGAAGGTCTGCATGTGCGCCAGGTCCACCTTGTTGAGCGGGATAGACACCTCCCCGATTGGGTCGTTCCGACTGAACCGGTCATAATCCAGAACCTGCAGGTACAGAGTCCGCTGGACCACCTTCTCATAGGGGAACCCTGGAGAGAGGAGACAAGAGGCCATGAAGACAGAATTTCAAAGACTGAATCCAGATTGTACTTCGACGAGTCACACTATTTCTGTCACTCTGTGTAGGTTCATTCTCTTTAACAGGAAGGTCTCGTTCCAGTGTGGGCTGAGATTTTTTCAGTCTTCAGCTCCTCTCTCCCTCCCGTCCCTCTCCCTCCCGTCCCTCTCCCCTCCCCACTCCCCACAAACAGGAAGGTCTCATTCCAGTGTGGGTTGAGGTTGTCCACCTCCCCACTCCCCACTCCCCCTCCCTCTCACCTCTTACCCTCAAAACAGAAAGGTCTCATTCCAGTATGGGCTGAGGTTACCCCCCTCCCCCCTCTCCCACTCCACCCCCCCCCCCCCCCTCTTACCCTCAAACAGGAAGGTCTCGTTCCAGTGTGGGTTGAGGTTCTTCCTCTTCACCTTGGTCTCCAGCTTGTTCTTCTTGTCCGGCAGCAGATAAATCTTGACGAATGGGTCGCTGGTGCCGCTGAAGTCCTTGGCCGGCAGCTCCTGCCCCTTCAGGATCTTCACTGTGAGCGTCGAATCCTGGAAGTTGTAGCCGACGCTGAACTGGATTCGACCCAGCTTCTCCCTGCCTGGACCCTCGTGCCCATCGTCATCCTCCGAGCCTGGGGAGAGCTGGGGGGAGAGAGAGAGGAGATGAGAAGCATCAGTGCAAGTGGTCGGGACTTCCAGTGTAACTCACTTTCAGGTTTGAGTGGCAGCTGGGAGGACTGGCTGGAGTTTGTTAGCACCAGCGTTACCTGCATCCCGTTGTGAAAACAGCCCCTCCAGTAGGACCAGCGCTGGAGAGTTTAGCCGAGCGCGTTTCAACAGCATTGCCCGTGTTTTGGAAGTGATGTATACATGTAGTCAGAGACTGTGAGAAATCAATTGTTTATTCAATGAAGTGTGAGCTCTCTGATTGTAGCCTCAGGGTCTGCACACATCGCTCGAGACCAGAGCAGTGCCGAAAACAATACCTGTTAGGAATTAATGAGCCAGACAATTAGATGAACTGAAGCCTGCTGTCTGAGAGCCAGGGAGCAGAGCGGGTTTGTATTTTGAGAGTCCTGCACTCCATTCAGAGGAGCCTGCTGTCATAGAGTTGGGGAGCAGAGCGGGTTTGTATTTGTAGTCGGGAAGCAGAGCACTCCATTCATTCACTCGCTCCTCACTATAATGCTACGCTAATGAGTCTCTCTTCATTAGAGAAGAACAGGAACTCAAAGTGCTAGGGTTTGGATCCAACGCTGTTTAAACAGTGGGACTGACCCCTCTTGGGCCGTTTTTCTCGACAACTGCTTTTGTAAGAGCAGAAATCATTCTGTGCAAATATCCAGCTCCTGTTCATATGTATAAGGTAAATATTCCCATTTACATAGACTGTATACATGTATATACTGTGTGTGTGTGTGTGTGTGTGTGTGTGCTTTCAATTCAGACAAAATGTCTCGTTATCAATCTCTCGACAACACCCACAGTACAGAAATGTTCATTAATGATCAACAAAATGAGAAAATATATATATATATATATATATATATATATATATATATATATATATATATATATATATATATATATAAAGCTGGTACATTCATGTCTCAGAGAAACTGGAGAGGAACGGGAAATTAAAACAAGGTAAAAGCAATCATCCAAATAAAGCTGAAGCACTAATGGATAACGACATAGGATGTCTTTACAGCCCTGAAACACAACGTTTAAAAGAACCCTATAGTGCTGCTGAACCTCGTCTACTTTAATATTAGCATCACAGGGGTATCCATGCATTATAAAAAATAACAGATATGCTTCAGGAAGTGTGTGTGTGTATATATATATATATATATAAATATATGAACAGTCACTGATAAAGTCACTACTTTAATAATTATCTACAGCATCTTCTTCAGACAGACTGGTACAAACAGCCAGGCTGAACACAGAAGCTCTCAGATTTAAACAGCAGCAGCAGTCTGCCTGGATATTACTATCCTGCTGCTATCTGAAGGCGGATAATCATTCAAACAGCGAGTTTATCAGCTTCTCAATGTCTGCTCTTCTTCATGAAGAGCTTCTAGTGATCGTGAGTATTGTGCTGGATCTGATTCTCCGTGTTTCAATTGTCTGCACTCACTCTCTCACTCCATGCATATCTGTCCATAGTGAGTTCTCTTAATTGCTCAGTTTTTTAGTGTTTTCACCACACAGCGGCCGCGGTGAGGCTACAGAACTGAGGCTGAATGCAGGTCAAGTGGCTGCTGCTGTTTCTCAGAGTGAAAGGAGAGCTGTGAATGGAGGAGGAGTGGCAGCTTATTGCGTGGACTCCACTGAGACACTGATCACAGTCTGGCGTGGATCTAGACAGGCAGGATCATAGGATCAAGGGGACACAGGATTGTGGAAATACAGGGACACAGGGTCACGAGGACGGAGGGATACAGGCTCACTAGAGAGGACCACAGGGAGAGAGGACAGGAGGGAGACCTCACTCGGTGTGTTTGTGTGTCAGTGTCAGTGTGCGGTTGAGACCAGCGTGCCCTGGGCAGCTCTTATGAGAGATAATAAGGCAGGCAACTGTCAGGACACCTCTGATTTAGTGCAGCGGAATTTAATCCCATTTCCGATCGCCTGTCAAGGACCCATATTTCAGAGTCTCCACCGAGCGGGAACATCCGCCCCCAAAACAGAACAACAGGAGCCAAACGGGCAAAAGAACTGCCAGAGCCTACCACCAATCAACCATCACCACAGCACACATTACTGAGGAGATCCCCCAGACACACACACAGAGGCACAGAGAAACAGGCAGAGATCCACACACACACAGAGGCACAGAGACACAGAGACACAGGCAGACACACACACAGATCCACACACACACAGAGGCACAGAGAAACAGGCAGAGATCCACACACACACAGAGGCACAGAGAAACAGAGACACAGGCAGAGATCCACACACACACAGAGGCACAGAGACACAGAGACACAGGCAGAGATCCACACACACACAGAGGCACAGAGAAACAGGCAGAGATCCACACACACACAGAGGCACAGAGAAACAGAGACACAGGCAGAGACACATCCACACACACACACACACACAGAGGCACAGAGACACAGGCAGAGATCCACACACACACAGAGGCACAGAGAAACAGAGACACAGGCAGAGATCCACACACACACAGACTCCGTGTCAGAGGCACAGAGAAACAGAGACACAGGCAGATCCACCACACACAGTGCACAGAGAAACAGAGACACAGGCAGAGATCCACACACACACACACACACACACACACAAGCAGAGAGAGAGAGACACACAGGCACAGATCCACACACACACACACACAGAGGCACAGAGAAACAGAGACACAGGCAGAGATCCACAAACACACACACACAAGCAGAGAGAGAGAGAGACACAGGCAGAGATCCAGACACACACACACACAAGCAGAGAGAGAGAGAGAGAGATCTCTTCATCGTTTGCCCTGATTCTCCTGTGAACGGTGCGCTGCTGGAACTCAGATCTTTTTTTTTTTCGACTCTCAGTTCTTTTTTTAAATCCGCACCCCGCAGGCTATGTGACTTTCATCTTGTGTTTACTGTGCTCCGAGAGTGCCGCACTGGGCTGCTGTGTGCTTAGAAAAGCTGAGTCTACACTGACAGCACCCCCGCAGGCCTGGAGGTCAGCTTCACTTCTCTTTACAAACAGCCTGCTGGACTCACTTTACAAATACAGACTGATAACGAACCTCTTAAAAAAAACACACTGACCACTGAATTCTTGCTTTTCTGCTACCGCTGTGTAATTCTTGGGACCTGCTTTACCCTGAGCTTCGCTTCACCTTGCCATGCTGATGCAGTGCTTTTGAGAAAAAGAGGTTCCTACCATGAGCATCTCGCTGGTCAGGGAGTTGGCGAGGTCGGAGACGGAGGAGTGTGGCTCAGTTCGGCGGTCTGCCTCATCATGGGGGAGCTGCCCCTGCACCGCAGTGCTGTTCAGCGCCTTGCCCCCCCCAGGTAACCTGCAGGAGAGAGGAGGCAGAGTGGAGAGCATCTTGTTATTAAGGTGTTTCAAGGAGCGATTTTATTCATGAATCATCCCCACACATCTGGGATTAACAATGCCCTGTGTGAGATTGCACACAGCAATTCGTGGGTCAAAGGCTAGTGTTCTAGTCCCTCCCCCCCATCCCACACTGCCACTGCTGTGCTTGTGAGCGTCTCCCAGCAGGGGACACTACAGGCGACTGTGGTGGTGGAGATGCAAACAGCTGCTTTAATGTGTCATGGAAAGGGCTGGGAACATTGTGAGTGTTAGTGTGAGCGTGCGTGCGCGTATGTATGTGAGCGTGTGCGTGACTGTGCGTGTGCATGTGTGTGCATGTGCGTGCGTGTGTCTGGACTGGGCTGTCCCGTGCATGTTGCTTAGAGCTCACACTTACCTTCACAGCCCCAGATTCTGCAGGACACTTTTAAGTTGCACAGTCCTGATCACATGCGATATCTTACAGATTAGTACGTATGGCCACTGTTTATCTAAATTTACCCTTTTTTAAATAATAAGCTATGCATATGTCATTGTTTACGGTCCCAGGACCCTGTAGGTCAGTAAGTCCACTGGGGAAAGGGAGGGGGTCTTAAACAGGGGTAGGGAAGGCTGGAGACGAGAAGGTCTTTCTGACGGATGTACAGACGGACAGACTGCAGAGTGAGAGTGGAAAGGCACATTGCACAGTAAGACAGGATGGTGAGCTTTGAGGCACTGAACAGAGAGCTGTCTCCTCCACAAAACAGAGAGAGAGAGAGAGAGGAGAGTAGGGGAGAGAGAGAGAGAGAGGAGAGAGAGAGAGAGAGAGAGAGGAGAGAGGTAGGTGAGAGGAGAGGAGATCCTCTCTCTCACTCTCCCCAATGAATGAGGCACTCGAACTTACTTGCCTTCGTAAACTCTCCCTGTGGAGAAATGAAAGAACAAGAGAGAGAGAGAGAGAGAAAAAAGGTCAACATTAGATCACTGAGCTGGAAAAGACCTCTGGAAGTGATGACAGGAGTAGCGACTGCAGCCTAGAAAAGCAAGAAGAGGCTTCGTCTGTCAGTTAAAAAAATATAATGAAGAAAACAAGATGAAGAGATTAGTTATCAAAAAACTACAAAACTATAATGAGAGAGAGAGAGAGAGAGAGAGAGAGAGAGAGAGAGAGAGAGAGAGAGTTAGTCAATTACAAGGCAAGTAAAGACAATGAATCGTTGCAGAGAGAGAGGAGAGCCCCCAGAAAGAGTGAACAGACACCGATACACAGACACTGAGAGCGAGGGAGAGGGGAATAGAGTTTGAAGGGAGGGGTTGGAAAGGGAATGCAGGAAACAAAAGGAGACAGATTTAGTCAGACAACACAATTGCACTTCCTAAAGCCCCCCCCCCCCCTTTCTCCCCAGGAAATGAAACCCAAGCAGAGAGGTGTTGCATGTCCCCGAGGAGTGAAGGAGAGCACCCCCCCATGGCAGAGAGCCGGCTAATAGAGCGCAGGCCTCTGAACTCAGAACACTTCATGCTGCTTTAGTCATTTATCCATCCAATAATTCATTAGAAAAAAAGGAGGGGTGGGGTAGTCATTGCTGCAGAGGGGAGGGTCAGACAGCTCGCTCTGTCTGTCTGTCTGCCAGAGCACTTCAGGTGTGCAGAGAACCAATCTAACACTGACGAGAGACAGACAGAGACAGACAGGCAGGCAGGCAGGCAGGCAGGCAGGCAGGCAGAGACAAACAGGCAGTCCCAGGTGCTCTCCTGTAATTAGGGCTATTAAAGGAGCAAGCCCAGCTATATTCTACAGAGACCAGCAGGGACCACAGGACTGTCCAGGTAACAGTGCAGTCTGAACAGGACTGGGGGTCTGGACCTGAGGCAGCAGCCCCCCGAATCAGAGACTGGGACTCAGACAGAGTGGCTTCCTTCCATTGAAAAGCCAGTTTTTCTTTGTTTCTATAAACTAATAACCAAGGCTGTTGCTATCCCACAGTGCCCAGTAAGAGAGATGAAACTGGGCTTTTGTCATGGTAACTGTGCTCTGAAAACAATCCCCTAGTCTGAGAGTCCAGTGCTGATGGGGGGGGGGGGGGGGGGGGGAGGCAGCAAACAGATGCTTTAAAAACAACCAGACAGACAGACAGACAGAGACAGGCAGGCAGGATATATGACAGGTACAGGCGAGATAAATCACACACCCACAGGAGCTGTATTTCACCTTGACCTGTGATACTATCCTCGTTTCCTTACCTAGGGAGCAGAAAGCCAGACCAGGATGGCTGGGCAATATCAGCTGCAGGGCTGGAGAGAAACTCAACAGAGATCCCCCCTCATCCCTGAACATACTGTCTTACTTACCAACACTCACTAGCTTACAGCTACAAGAGAAATTACTTGTGTTGGCAAAACACAGCCAGCTCCAGGGCTGGCAACAAACTCACAAGCTACTACAGGATTCACAGAGAGCTTCATAATGTCATCGGATACCAATAATGTGAGCTCAATAATGATCTTAATAAGACTCCCCGAACAGGTCCAGTCCAGGTTTTACTTTCATTCTGTGAGCTCAATAATGATCTTAAGACTCCCCTAGCAGGTCCAGTCCAGGTTTTACTTTCATTCTGGGAGCTCAATAATGATCTTAATAAGACTCCCAGAATAGATCCAGTCCAGGTTTTACTTTCATTCTGTGAGCTCAATAATGATCTTAATAAAGACTTCCCTTGCAGAGGACTTTGAACCAGTCCAAATTCTCCCAGTAAAACATGAACTAGCTCAAAGTGCTCTGCTAGTGGATTAATCAGCCATTCCCAGCCCTGCACTCCAACCACTGAGCTCCTCAAACCCACTGCCTTCCACACTGCAGCCCAGTGCTTTCTCTACCCACTGAACTCCTCAAACCCACTGCCTTCCACACTGCAGCCCAGCGCTTTCTCTACCCACTGAACTCCTCAAACCCACTGCCTTCCACACTGCAGCCCAGCGCTTTCTCTACCCACTGAACTCCTCAAACCCACTGCCTTCCACACTGCAGCATACAGTAGATACAGAGAGAAACACACACTGAGATTGAACCCATCCTCCACACACACACACACTGAGACTGAACCCATCCTCCACACACACACACACTGAGACTGAACCCATCCTCCACACACACACACACACACACAGACTGAACCCATCCTCCACACACACACTGAGACTGAACCCATCCTCCACACACACACACACTGAGAATGAACCCATCCTCCACACAGACACACACACACTGAGACTGAACCCATCCTCCACACACACACACACACACTGAGACTGAACCCATCCTCCACACACACACTGAGACTGAACCCATCCTCCACACACACACTGAGATTGAACCCATCCTCCACACACACACTGAGACTGAACCCATCCTCCACACACACACACACTGAGACTGAACCCATCCTCCACACACACACACACTGAGACTGAACCCATCCTCCACACACACACACACACTGAACCCATCCTCCACACACACACACACACACACTGAACCCATCCTCCACACACACACACACTGAGACTGAACCCATCCTCCACACACACACACACTGAGACTGAACCCATCCTCCACACACACACACACTGAGACTGAACCCATCCACACACACACACACACACTGAGACTGAACCCATCCTCCACACACACACTGAGATTGAACCCATCCTCCACACACACACACACACACACCCATCCTCCACACACACACACACATCCTCCACACAGACACACACACACTGAGACTGAACCCATCCTCCACACACACACACACTGAGACTGAACCCATCCTCCACACACACACACACACACTCTGACTTGGTGAGGTGTGGTGGAGGTGTGTGTGTGTCCTCTGACTTGGGTAGGAGGTGTGTCAACTTCCCCACACAGACACACAGGTGTGTGACTCTGACATTTGGGTACTGACACTCTGAGACGAACCCATCCTCCACACACACACACACACACACACACACTGAGACTGAACCCATCCTCCACACACACACTGAGACTGAACCCATCCTCCACACACACACACACTGAGACTGAACCCATCCTCCACACAGACACACACACACTGAGACTGAACCCATCCTCCACACACACACACACTGAGACTGAACCCATCCTCCACACAGACACACACACACAGACTGAACCCATCCTCCACACAGACACACACACACACACACTGAGACTGAACCCATCCTCCACACACACACACTGAGACTGAACCCATCCTCCACACACACACACACACACACACACACACACACACACACACACACACACACACACACACTGAGACTGAACCCATCCTCCACACACACACACACACTGAGACTGAACCCATCCTCCACACACACACACACACTGAGACTGAACCCATCCTCCACACACACACCCAGGAGCAGTCCGTCGCATCTTCATGACCTCAGAGCAGCTCCAGAGGAGCATAAATCTAGTCAGACAGATGTGTACAACTGACTCCTATATTAATGGGTGTGATTTACAGGAAAATGAAAACTTCCTATAGCTTTACTATATATAGACTGCTATGTTTTATACGGGAATAATAATAATACACTTATGAACATTTTTAATAAGAAATTATTTGCTTTAGGTATGGACTGGAGTCTACTTTTCAAAGGTATCACGAGCGATTGAACACTGCAAAGTATCCCCGAGCGACACTGCTTTATTTTTAAAATATTGACATGCAATGTTTCAAAGAATACAGTCAATCATGTGGATAGAGGCAATATCGTCAGGTAAGACTTTTAAAGTTCAAATAATACCAAGCGAAGAAGAGCAGTACGGGGTTAGCTGCATGGTTTGCTGGTGGCTTATGACTGAGTTAATAACACTAACGTCAGTACGAGACCACAACTTGCCTCTCCCCTGAAAGTGCTTTCTTGCAGTCGAACAGTGAGATGCTTGTATTTGAATCATAAGGTTAGCGGCTCACATCCGGCCCTAGCCTCTGCGTTTACTTCAATGGGCTGAGACGCCGGCTCATTACAATCTCTAACTAGTCTACTACTTCTTTCTGTTTTACATGAAAGCGTGTTGCAGTTTAGATTTTTATAAGAGCTGTAGGCTACTGTATGCTGAAGATCAACCTGTCTGGAAAACGTTTTGTTCAAACTGGGCCATTACAAAAGTCAAGCCTCACCTCTATGTTGGAATACGATTTTGTGCAATTGCTTTTATTTAAATTTTAATTCACCCTCTGTCTCCAACACAGTCATGGCCTGACCCCGCTATTGCACACACACACACACACACACACACACTCAGTCTTGGCCTAACCCCGCTATTGCACACACACACACACACACACAGCCTTGGCCTGACCCTGCTACTGAGCACAAACACACACACACACACACACAAATACAAACACACACAGCCATGGCCTGACCCTGCTATTGCGCACACACACAGCGGTGGCCTGACCCAGCTATCACATACACACACACACACGGCTGTGACCTGACCACACTAACACACCCGCTGTCCTCCAGTACACTACCCCAAAGTCCCACAGGTCTTAACGTGTACCCTACTTTACACAGTTCACTACCTACCTATCCTGACTGCCTTGTATCCTAACCTCATACCCCGCTGCAGCGCAGTCAGCCCCTCTCCTGTGCCGTGCCCTGCCCTGCCCTGCCCCCGCGCTCAGCCCGTACCTCTTGTCCGGAGGGGTGTTCTGATTGTGCTGACCCGGTCCAGTCTGCAGGTCCGGGATGTTGGCGAAATCATCCTGCTCTGAGATACCCATAACCAACGACAGAACCACCATACGGCCTTCTCTGGAGGGAATGCACCGAGAGAGGGGGACAGGGAGAGGAGAGGAGGGGGGAGAGGAGAGGAGAGGGACAGGAGAATGGGGAAGGAGAGGGAATGCATTGCAGAAAGACAGGGAGAGATTGGAAGGGATTGGCACCATACCCCAACCGGAAGAGGGAGAGAGAGGAACAGTGAAGAGGAGAGGGAGGGAGAGAAGACAAGGAGAGACAGACAGTTCATGAAAGACAGGCAGACAAAAGGAACTCACAAATGATCATTATTATTTGGAGAAAGCCCTGAACACAATGCAGAATCAGAGTTCCACCCCCAGTCTACGGCAAACAAACACAAAGAATAGACTGCATTTACTTTTTTAAACCGAGTTCTCCTCCACAGTATTTCACACAGGAATTCACCCTCAATGTGTACCACCTTTTAACTAGATATTACCAGGCTATAGTCACTGGCAGCTGGGTGAGTGTCTGAAAGTTCCTCTTTAAGGGCAATTCTGTATTGTTTCGGCCCGGAGTTTGTTTGGGTTCCAGTTCAATGCAGTGTCTGTGTGTGAGAGTGTGTGTCACCTCTGTAACGATAGCCTCAGCGCTGGGGGTGACAAGCCATTAGTCAAGAGGGGAGAAGTTTAGTTCTAGTTTATTGAGCATTAGCACTGGACCCCAGCCTTTTGTAGGTTTTAGTCTAATTGTGTGACAGTGAGAGCAGATTTAATATCAAGGAGCTGGCAGCTGCCTTGCCTAATATTTCCAGTGCACGCAACAGAGCCGATCTCTCCCTCTCATTACCTCTCTATCTCCTTCTGTTAAAACCAAACCTGTCAGTAAGTCACACATCACTGCCACAACTATAAACAGCATCAGAGCTGCTGTAGATATTGTCAGATCTCCGCTCCCTTGCACATGTTTACCATGATACATTTGTAAGGTCATTTAGCATTCTTTTTTATTTGCTTTACTTGTGCTTTATTACACTTTGTTGTGCATTTACTATGGGAATGTTTTATAAGGGGACCTCCAGGCACTTTGTGTACAGAACAACAGAAATGACAGGGTGTAGTTTCGGTGAAGGGAAACAACAAGACTGGGATGGATGGACATTCCTTGCTGGAATGTAAAAAGCACCTCCCATCTCCTCCTCTCTCTCTGTGCTGTCCTCCCTCCTCATTCTCTTAACGTTTCATTATCACTCGTTAATGACATCTCAAATAATTGCTTCTATTTCCAGCACTGGTTTCTCTGCTAATGAACAGGAGCTCTGTGATGGGGAGTTGTTTCTAGGTCACCCGTCTGTCTTTCATTCTCTCCATCTATCCATCTCTTATGCTTTCCATCTATCCCTCATTCTCTTCACCTGTCATTCTCCATCTATCCATCTCATTCTCTCCATCTTTCTCTCATTCCACATCTCTCTCATTCTCTCCATCTATCCCTATCTCTCCTCAAACCTTTGACCTTCTCCCCTCAATGCATTGTGCACAGATTGAGGTGAATCAGGCTACTGTCTAAACACTGAGCTCCACACCCCACCTCACCAGCTCTAAACACTGAGCTCCACACCCCACCTCACCAGCTCTAAACACTGAGCTCCACGCCCCACCTCACCAGCTCTAAACACTGAGCTCCACGCCCCACCTCACCAGCTCTAAACACTGAGCTCCACACCCCACCAGCTCTAAACACTGAGCTCCACGCCCCACCTCACCAGCTCTAAACACTGAGCTCCACGCCCCACCTCACCGGCTCTAAACACTGAGCTCCACGCCCCACCTCACCAGCTCTAAACACTGAACTCCACACCCCACCAGCTCTAAACACTGAGCTCCACGCCCCACCTCGCCAGCTCTAAACACTGAGCTCCACGCCCCACCTCACCAGCTCTAAACACTGAGCTCCACGCCCCACCTCACCAGCTCTAAACACTGAGCTCCACACCCCACCAGCTCTAAACACTGAGATCCAGACTGGTCCTGTCTTTACTGGTGAGGCGGTGGTTCACTGTGAATGCAGCAGGCCTCTCTACTGGTCCTCACCTCTCTGTTTCCCTCTCACTCAGTCTATGGTACAGTGGGATTCATTACCTATCTAATGATCCTGAGGACAGGAAATCAATGGCAGCTCAAATTGAAATGAATTGCTGTTGATGGCCAGGGTTAATAGACACCTTCTGCGTACAATAAATTAAAACATCACATTTAAGAGGGATTTATGTGTGTTCCCAGCCTCACACACCCCCTCACATTCCCTCAGTAAATAACAAATGAAACCCCAGCGGAACCGCACTGGTATTGAAAGAGCTCTACTCTGAATTTCAAAAAGGTTTTCACCTTTTTTTCTTGTCTCCCTCTGTGGTCATAATTAATATGCAGAGGTCCATTGTTTCTCTCTCAGTGACTCTCACTCAAGATGAGGAGAAAAAGTCAAATCAAATAATGATCAAGAACCACAAACAACATTAAAATTATTCATTCACAATTTATAATAATAATAATAATAATAATAATAATAATAATAATAATAATAACAACAACAACAACAGAAAGCCCAAACCGTGATTCTGCATTGAGTAAAACCTGCATAATAGTTTATTTTCAGAACAGTGTTAACAGATAGTGTCAGAGAGAGAGAGAGAGAGGAGAAAGAAAGGGCATGTGTGAATGAGAGAGAAGCAGAGGGAGAAGAAAGGGGTGAAAGAATGCATGGGTGAATGAGAGGAAACAGAAAAAAGAGATAGGTGAGAAAGTGATGAGAAAGAAAGATGGGTGAAGGAGAGTGTGAATTAAAAAGAGGGATGAGAATGCTCTACCCAGCGCTTCACGCTGTACTGTAATATGTATGTTGCGTTTAATAAAATCAGCCAGATTGGGAGAAAACAGCCGTGTGAGTTAGAGACTGGGATCCTGAAGTACAGTTCAGTGCATTAGAGCAGGGTTCAAAACACAGGGCTTGGCTAGTATCCCAATATCAGGTGGGTTTTTAATAGAATAATATTGTTTAAAAAGATCCATTTTAGGATATTTTTTTAATTTTTCTATAGCTAACGTTTTTTAAATAAGAAAGTTGTCTTTAATATCATTTCATTTTGCACAAAGTGAATTCCGAACCCTGCTCAGAGACAGAGAGTGAGGAAAAGAGACTAAGGGACAGGAATAGCGAGAAAAAAGATAGACAGAGGCAGAGATAAAGAGAGGGACAGAGACAGACAGAGGCAGGGACAGAGGGACAGGCAGAGACGCACTTACAGGAAGGACTTCATGTCGAGGCCACGGTTCCGAATCTGCCCCATCATGTGGTCCCAGCTGCCGGGGTTGGAATGAGAGCGCCCCCCGCTGGTCCGATAGTGCGAGGAACCCGCCGACCCCCCCTGCCTGCCCGGGACCCCCCCTCGGCCTGGCCTCTCCCCTCCGCTGGAGCTGCTGGAGGGGAGCTGGGGGTGCAGCTGGCCCAGGCTCTGACTGGTGGGGGGCAGCTCTCCCGGGCAGGGGGCTGGAGGCTGGCTGAGGGGCTGCTGCAAGCTTTGCTGCCTCACCAGGGTGCGAGGCCGGCCGCAAATAGCAGGGGGCGTGCCAGAGATGTGCTCCACAGTAGAGGCAGTAGAGAAAGAGGGATCGTCGAAACTGGAGACAGGAGACCGGGGGGAGGAAGGAGGAGGAGGAGGGAGAGGGGAGGACAGGAGACACAGGAGAGAAGAGAGGGACAGAGTAAGACATAGTCCACCAAGGAAGAGTAGAGGGAGGCTGGCCGGTCGCCTCTGCGCAGCAGGGTTCTGGAGCGGAGACTTCATCTCTGGTTTCCTCCTTTCTTTTCTGTTCTGTCTTATTCTCGTGTTTCCCTGGCTTGCTCTGCTCCGAAGCTCCGTGACGAGCCTTTTAAACCCAGGCTGTATTCCCAGTGCAATGCTCAGCTCACAGATTAGAACAGTGCCTGTCTGTCCTCGATTATCACCTCAGGGGAGCTGTGCTACCTCTCTCTCTCTCTCTCTCTCTCTCTCTCTCTCTCTCTCTCTCTCTCTCTCTCTCTGCTTGGCATCAAGGTTCTCCACTACATTTTTCTATGGTTTGTTTTGTGTTGACCATGACTGGATTGCATTATTAGTTGTTCTGTTCATACAGGATTGTGATGCAGTTAGCATGTAAAACATTCCCATTGCAGCCCCTTCCTGTACTTGTGCTACCAGTGCCTTGCCATTGCAGCTCCACTGTGGACTGCTGCATTGCCGTTGCAGATCGCAGAGGAATGGTGTACAGCAATGGGAGGGGAAGAAGTTTTATCAAACTTCCATCTCTGTGTGAATGTGACCCTGTGTCTGTCTCCTCTCCTGCCCTCAGGCACCCGGGCACCTGCTGCTCCAGCACTGCTATAGATGAGCCCAGCCTTGACTGTAACACTAGATGTCTGTAAAGAAGACCAAGTTCTAACACTCCTTTACTACCTTGTACTCGGGAGGCCATAACCAGAGCTACAATTCTCCCAAGGTCACACTGAGGTTTTAAGCTCTAGCTGGCAGTATTTATGACTGCTTGCTATTGACTATTCAAACTCTAAATCTATGTTACATGGCAAACCGACAGAGAACATAAAGGAGTCTTTCGGCATTGATGATGCGAACAAGCAAGCAAGGACATGACCTTTGTGTCCTCCACTAGTGACGGCCATGCTTGCACTAAAGAATGCTCTCCAAGGTTCCCCACAGCTGAGTTATATTAGATATAAAAATGTAGGGGAAGCAGAAGCACCCACTGACCTCTCGGGACTGCTGAAGTTTTGAGAACAGAAAGCTTTTTATTTGCCACTTTTGAGAAAAAAAATAAATAAAAAAAAATAAAAAAACACAATCCTGTTGATGGGATACTTTCTCTGTGTTCCCGACCGCTCTCCCATCCCTGAGTTCCTGTCCATCACACTCCTGTCCTTGGACAGCCTCACTTCAGAAAGAGACACAGTGAGGGCTTCATATTCAAGGCTGAGTTCTGCTTTATTCCTCCTTCAAAGTCTTCACGACTCCTCCCTCTCTCACACTCAAAAACGCTTCTCAGAACTATCGACACAGCGCTTACTCACACACAGTCACAAGTGGCTGCTTTAGATATATATAGATAGACAGATAGATCTCTCTCCCCAGCTCTCTGCAACCTTCAAACCTCAAACGTTGGACAGCAAGACATTTTAATTAAAACAGTGACACTTGTGGAAAAATGGAAGTGGCTAACAGTGAACCTAAAATGAACCCTAATTATCGTTTTTCTTCTTGTAGAGATTGGAGGGATTTCCAGGGTATAGGGGATGTTTACACCCAGGCTGGTTTGCCAGGAGTAACCCTGACTTGTGCCTGAATTGCGTTTCCAGGCCAGGAAATCATTGCTACAGAACACGCTACACTGAAAACCAAAAAGTGAAATGTTTTCAAGATGTTTCAGGAAGGAGCGGCCGGTCTAATGGTGCTCAGCTGGAGAACGTTATGAGAAGATCATTCAAAGTGTCAATCCGATGCCTCTGCTGTTTACCAGCAGGGGTAGTTCAGCTCACATCCCTCTCTCTTACCGACACCCAACCTGGCGGAAAGCTGGAGAGCAATCTCCCCAGGAGAGCTGCAGAGACAAAGGAGTGACACCAGTGTGAAAGCTGCTGAGAATGTGCTCCAGAGTCAGTGGAGCTCCCCTCAGCTCCCAGGACAGAGTGTGGATATTGCAGACAGCAGCTAATGGAGTGCTTTAGGACAGGAGAGAGAAACAGAAGGGTTGAATCTGAACTAAATGCACATAGACCAAAGAGAATCAGCCTGCAAGGGCAGTGGGAGGAGATGTGTTGATGATGGGAGGGGGTTTTCAGAATGGGAGGGGCTATGAAAGTGGCAATGGATTTGAATGACTGGGCAGGGAGGGGCTTTGGAGACAAAAAGGGTGCTATGATGTAGAGGGAGGAGTGAGAGGGTTGGGGGACTTGGAGTGGAAGTGACTGAAGGATGACAGTAGAGGAGGCTGTGTACCTGTTGCTTTCCACCCTGTCCTCGCATTAACCACTTTCTTGGCCGCAGATTGTTGGATTACAAAAACACAGTGACCCCTAACCTTAATCCTCTCTCCAGATTTGCTGACTTTGATTGTAAACACACCCTCCCTCTCCCCCAGCCGACCCTCCTCCACACTCACTTGGCTGGCCGCAGCTTGCCAGATTGCAGGTGTGTCTGCACAGTCTGCCAGCGGCCCGCCTTCCCAGCCCGGCCGTTCTGTGCTTCGCTGTGGCTGTGGCTGCTGGCTCCTGAGCCCACGCTCTTCACACTGTTACTGCGCACGGGCCGCCCACCCGCTGAGCTCTCCCTCCCCCCTGCCGCGGCATCCACACCCCCGGGGAGAGAACCACTGAAAGGGGGCAGGAGAAAGAGAAAGAGAGAGAGAGGACAGTGGACAGGAAGAGAAACAGAGAAGGCATCAGGGCTTGAGAGAGGGAGAGCACAGGGAGATTGTAATCCACAACAAGGAAGGAAGGAAGGAAGGATGGAAAGGTGGGGGGAGGGTTCACACTCAAATCAAGAGCTGCTTAGAAAGAGCCACCAACAAATATTATAAAATAAAAAGTGAACAGTGCACATTCAAAAAGGATGTCAGTGATAGTGACGCACAGTGCAACGAGACAGGCTGTGGAGGCACAATCACACCCAGACAGAACGAGCAACCCTCTGCGCAGTGCGGGCGAGCGCTGGCCTGCAGGGCAGCACATTACCACAGAGGGAGCAATGCTTCTGTTGTCTGGCTTTGGTATTGAATTGATTCATTGCTTTTTTTTTTGTCGGGGGGGAGAGGAGGGGGAGAGGGGGAGGGGGAGGGAGGGGAGGGGGGGGGGGTTATTGAGTGTTGTCCGTCTCCATGGTTCAGCACCCCCATGGGCTGGAGGTGAAAGGTTAAGGTTAGGGAGGATGGGAAGGGTGGTTACAGATGACTGGCTGGTAGGGCTGTAAGGAAGGCAGGGTAAGGGTTGGGGTGCACTTATAGCGATGTGCCACTAGGGGGGTGTTTTTTTGTTAGTTTATTTTGGGAGGGGTGTTCAGGGAGAAGGTTTCCAGTTTACTGCTAATAGGAACCTGTTGGATCATTACGAACGAGACAAGGCCATTCAGCCCATCAGAACTTGTCCGGTTCTGAGCAACTGATTGGTCTCAGAACTTTGTCAAGTCGGGTCTTAAAGGATCTCAGTGATTCAGCA
>NC_054552.1:0-62500 GCF_017654505.1 Polyodon spathula | reverse complement strand
CCCATAGAAACACAACACGGTTATCTCGTCACTTACTGTTCTACTTGTCGTACACATAGGACACTCCTTGGGGGTCGATTTTTGTGCTTACACTCGGAACTACGTTCGCTCAATGTTTGTTACATCACTACACCCCCCCCCCCCCCCCCCCCACCCCCCCCCCCACCACCACCACACTGAAACCACATTGCAGCACATCAGAATCACATCAAAAAAGTGAAGCCGCATTAAAGCAACTTCTGCATCTTACTGCACGTTTGAAATGCCCCAGGCTGCACAGAACCACAAAACACAAGCGTGTAAACAGAATGGAAGAGTGGCATGCTTGTGCTCTGACTGAGACTCGTTGAGCTCTTGTGTTTAATTCCATTCCTGACACCTATTCAAGTGTCAGGGTTTCAGTCATCTCCCAGTCCTCCCAGTCCCCCGGATACTCTTGCCAGTCTGCCCAGTATCCAGGGCGCTCTCCCCAGTCCCCACACTCCCAGTCTCCAGGAGCACCTACTTGATGGCTTTCTTCTCGCCACGGCCCCGGCTGGAGTCGGGGGCCCCTGCAGTCTCCAGGCTGGGTTTGTAGTGCTTGCCCTGTGGAGACACACAAACACACAGACACACACACACACAGAGACATACACACACAGCATTAATGAGACATCGAGACACCCTCATATCACACTACCATCTCTGATTTGAAGGATTAGGCCTGGTCTCGTTTCCCTTCTCAACTTCAGCATCAGATTATTATCTAAAGAAAACTATTTTACCGAAGTACCCTGCAGCGTCTTTCCATTGACCCAGAACTCATTATGTTTCTTTTCTATCTTTCTTTTCAGCTGTGTGGAGTGTTTAATAGCTCTGAATGAACCTGATCCAGCTCGCTACCTGCCTGCCTGTCTCAAAGTTAGCAATAGCGGGGCTGATTGTCTTCACTCACGTTCCAGACATCAGTGAGCGGCCGCAAGGCACTCCCTGTTCTCATTAATGTTTGTCAAATGCACATGAGCAGCCAAGTGAGAGAGAAGACAAACACATGTAACCTGAATTGAAACAAAACACAAAAGAAAACATCAGCTTAGGCAGAACTGACCTGATCTGAACCAGAATCTGCAGGCGTTCTGCTGCTCAAACCCACTGCCTTCCACACTGCAGCCCAACGCTTTCTCTAACCACTGAGCTACTCAAACCCACTGCCTTCCACACTGCAGCCCAACGCTTTCTCTATCCACTGAGCTACTCAAACCCACTGCCTTCCACACTGCAGCCCAACGCTTTCTCTAACCACTGAGCTACTCAAACCCACTGCCTTCCACACTGCAGCCCAGTGCTTTCTCTAACCACTGAGCTACTCAAACCCACTGCCTTCCACACTGCAGCCCAGCACTCCAACCACTGAGCTACTCAAACCCACTGCCTTCCTCACTGCAGCCCAACGCTTTCTCTAACCACTGAGCTACTCAAACCCACTGCCTTCCACACTGCAGCCCAGCACTCCAACCACTGAGCTACTCAAACCCACTGCCTTCCACACTGCAGCCCAGCACTCCAACCACTGAGCTACTCAAACCCACTGCCTTCCACACTGCAGCCCAGCACTCCAACCACTGAGCTACTCAAACCCACTGCCTTCCACACTGCAGCCCAGCACTCCAACCACTGAGCTACTCAAACCCACTGCCTTCCACACTGCAGCCCAACGCTTTCTCTAACCACTGAGCTACTCAAACCCACTGCCTTCCACACTGCAGCCCAGTGCTTTCTCTAACCACTGAGCTCCTCAAACCCACTGCCTTCCAGACTGCAGCCCAGCGCTTTCTCTAACCACTGAGCTACTCAAACCCACTGCCTTCCATACTGCAGCCCAGCACTCCAACCACTGAGCTACTCAAACCCACTGCCTTCCTCACTGCAGCCCAGCACTCCAACCACTGAGCTACTCAAACCCACTGCCTTCCACACTGCAGCCCAGCACTCCAACCACTGAGCTACTCAAACCCACTGCCTTCCTCACTGCAGCCCAGCACTCCAACCACTGAGCTACTCAAACCCACTGCCTTCCACACTGCAGCCCAACACTTTCTCTAACCACTGAGCCACTCAAACCCACTGCCTTCCACACTGCAGCCCAGCAATCCAACCACTGAGCTACTCAAACCCACTGCCTTCCACATTGCAGCCCAGCCCTGGCTTGTGAGACCCATCCACTGCCCCTGAGCCCTGGCCTGTGTGACACCCTTTCGCTATCACTGTTGCCAAGCGCATTCTGATTCATCCACTGGGAGGGGAGGGGCTAGCTCAAGGATGAGTGGAGCAGCTCTGATGCTACTGGCTGTACTGGAGCTGCAGCGCTATGGCTTAGCAGCTCAGAGGCTTGTGAACTGAGAGCTCGTTCGATCAGGAAGCACAGCAAGGCCAGACCTGCTCAGGGCTCGAACAGGCAGTCTCTGGAGATAGAGGCAGTGGAGCAATGGAACACTCACTCTCTATATCCCACCACAGAACTCAACCAAGAACCCAGAATGGGTTCTCAACACCCCTTTTGATCACCCTTTCTCCAGTCACCCTCTTTTTCTCCCCATCCCTTTCCATCCCCTTCCAACCCTTCCTCTCTCTCTCTCTTTCTCCATTAAATCATCATTTTCCCTTTTTAACCCTCCCTCCCTCTCACACACACAAAACTCACGTTATCACTCACTGTGTCGCTTTGTTTAGCTGCACACAAACGCAGCAGAACAAAACCACACACGCACCAGAACACACACCAGAACACACTCACACGCAGCAGAACACACGCACCAGAACAGATTCACACACACCGGAACACATTCACAGGCACCAGAACACATTCATATGCACCAGAACACACACACACACACTGCAATAATTTCCTTGCAATAATATCTGTAATTGACATTGCAGCCATCGCTGGGGCTGCTGTTAGATTGCTCCGATACAGCAGAGAATTGATCCTGCAAATGAAATTGGAGGCTAGTGTAAGTTCTTGTAGAGCTACTCTCAACTGCTCAGAGAGGGTGACTATCACAGAGAGGAGAGAGAGAGAGAAAGAGAGAGAGAGAGAGAGAGAGAGAGAGAGAGAGAGAGATCACACACACACACAGAGATCACACACGCACTCACAGAGCGAAGGGTACACAGGCTTCATGTAAAGGTAAATGAACAGTGACTTGTGACTGGTTTCACCCAGTGTGTGTGTTTGGGAGGGTTGTCAGGACTGATGTATCTCTCTGCTCCAGTGAACTGTGAGCAGGGTTCCTGATCTGTCCTGGCAGTGTGGAGCCGGGGACAAGCGCTAATCTGATTATCTCTCCGTCTGCTCTGCTGTCCCTCACACCTCTTCCCCTTTTCCTCTCTCTCTAGCTCTCCCCCAGAGCATTTAGTTTCTGTGTGTATGTGAGCGAGTACTTCAGTGCTTTGTGTGTGTGTGTGTGTTTCAGTGCTTTGTGTTTATGTGTGAAAGAGTGCTTCAGTGCTTTGTGTGTGTATGAGTGTTTTAGTGCTTTGTCTCTGTGTGTGAGTGATTTTCTGTGCATTGTGCTTTGTGTGTGTGTTAGCTAGTGTTTCAGTGCTTTGTGTTTGTGTGCATGCAAGCAAGTGTTTCAGTGCTGTGTGTGTGTGTGTGTGTGTGTGAATGAATGTTTCAGTGCTTCGTGTGTGTTTCAGTGTTTTGTGTGGCGCTCTCCATCAATATATTTTAATGATGTGTTTGGGGACTGTTTTATGAGCTGTCTGGGCTGCTGCCGGAAAGCTGGGAGATGAGGAGTGAGCTGGAGTGAGGAGAGAGCCGGAGGAGTGAGGAGAGAGCCAGAGAGAAGAGTGAGCCAGAGTGAGGAGAGAGCCAGAGAGAAGAGTGAGGAGAGAGACAGAGAGAAGAGTGAGCCAAAGTGAGGAGAGAGCTGGAGTGAGGAGAGAGACAGAGAGAAGAGTGAGCCAGAGTGAGGAATGAGCCAGAGTGAGGAGAGAACCAGAGAGAAGAGTGAGCCAGAGGAGTGAGGAGAGAGCCGGAGAGAAGAGTGAGGAGAGAGCCGGAGAGAAGAGTGAGGAGAAAGCAGGAGTGAGGAGTGAGCCAGAGTGAGGAGTGAGCCAGAGGAGTGAGGAGAGATCAGGAGTGAGGAGAGAGCCAGAGTGACACACCCACACTCATTCACTCACCCCCTCACTCATTCATTCATTGAGCTGCTCCAATAGCCACATTGACCTGATTGAATTAATGGAGCGCTCCTCTCCACCGAAAAAAACCCAACTATTTAATTGAGCAATCCATCCCACAAGTGCTGTGCTTGTTTCCTCAAATACAATTTGTGAAACAGCGAAGCAGAATCACTGGCTTGTTCTTCATTTAAACCCCCGATTAGGACAGACAAGACCAACACCACATTCTGCTGGTAATTCAGGAAAGATGACAGCTAGAAAATGTACAATACAGCCTCTCAAACTCGAACCCGAAGCCATGCCTACACGATGGATATCTGTACACATTTGAAAATGAGTGACTGTGCCTCAGATAGGCTTCTTCTTTCAAAGCTTGTCTCTCTGGATAATACTAGCCAGTGCAGTTTCTTTCTTGTATCTCTGGATAATACTAGCCAGTGCAATTTAATTTTTGTCTGAAACTGAAATCAGACACAGGCTTTAAAAGAAACACACAGACAAGCCTTTACCCTGCAGACCAGTCAACCGCAGCACTGTGCCACCGGCAGCAACACAGCGAAGCAGCACTGTGCCACCGGCAGCAACACAGCGAAGCAGCACTGTGCCACCGGCAGCAACACAGCGAAGCAGCACTGTGCCACCGGCAGCAACACAGCGAAGCAGCACTGTGCCACCGGCAGCAACACAGCGAAGCAGCACTGTGCCACCGGCAGCAACACAGCGAAGCAGCACTGTGCCACCGGCAACAACACAGCGAAGCAGCACTGTGCCACCGGCAGCAACACAGCGAAGCAGCACTGTGCCACCGGCAGCAACACAGCGAAGCAGCACTGTGCCACCGGCAGCAACACAGCGAAGCAGCACTGTGCCACCGGCAGCAACACAGCGAAGCAGCACTGTGCCACCGGCAACAACACAGCGAAGCAGCACTGTGCCACCGGCAACAACACAGCGTAGCAGCACTGTGCCACCGGCAACAACACAGCGAAGCAGCACTGTGCCACCGGCAACAACACAGCGAAGCAGCACTGTGCCACCGGCAACAACACAGCGAATCAGCAAACTGCCAAGAGCGCTTGATAGACTGGCTCAGACCTGGTTCTCACAAAGATAGACTAAGCAGAAGAGTCAGTCAAGGTCAGGCAGGGTCAGGGCCAGGCAGGACTGAAGCCCCCTATAGGAGATGTCTTGCATCACTGTGTCCTATAATAAAGGTCTCATCAGACTCTGCTTGGTTGATTTCATTTCTGCAGGCCTGACGTTAGATTTCCCAGTGAGGAGGAGGAGGGAGGGGGGAACAGATGGTCTTATCACGTCAGCCCCCCAGGGGACAGAGATAAGTGGAGGATTGGCACAGCGCCTCCGCCACATCACAGCACCACCTGCAGTTTGCGTGGTGTCATCACACTCTGCCCTGCCGGAGCCTGGCACTGCAAAGCAGACCGGCTGCCAGAGGAGAGGCCTGCCTGTGCTACTGTCTGATTACTACCACCCTAGCTGCTCCCACACTCACTGCACTGAAACCAAGCCTTCTGCAGCAATAACCCAGCCCATCTACTAGTGCTATACACTCTTTAGGGCTACATGTAGAAATGCAAAAAAAATCCCATTAATAATACACCCCTTCCTCTTATGATAAGTACTGGTATCAGATTTGTGTGCAGTCCTCCAGAGAGAGAGGCATTAATATTGTTGTTATTGTTGGTATTATTATTATTATTATCATTATTATTATCTGCTCTCACTCTCCCCTCTCCTCCCAGCGCCTTCCTCCCACTCTCCTCTCTCCTTCCAGCTGCTCTGCTCCCACTCTCCCCTCTCCTCCCAGCCCCTTCCTCCCACTCTCCCCTCTCCTCCCAGCCCCCATCGTGTTTACATTGATTTCCTATTCCATGGGATCAACACATTATTTATGATACAGAGATCACTCCTGCTTTGAATTTATATTCATTTAAAAGCACATTAATTTATGCTTGTAATATCTGTTTAAACATCAATGCCAGGATCCATTCCCCACCTCCCTGTCCCCCTTCCCTCCTCTCTGTCCCCCTCTTATCTGTAGTGTTGGAGACTCACCAGTTTGCGTTGGCACCAGGTGCAGATTCCACAGAGCATGAGCATGGAGGCGGCGCAGACAGTGACACCAAAAGAGACCAGCACCACACTGAGAGACAGCGTGCCTGAGAAAGAGAGAGAGAGAAGACAGACACAATCAATCACTTATTACCTGCTTGCGAAACTCATACAGTTTGTTCCATTACAATGCATTTTATTGCACCAGATTATCCAAATGAGTTATCAGCAGGACACGCAAGACCAGAGAATCGCACTCACTGCACAGACAGGACTAGAGAACCACACTCACTGCACAGACTGGACTAGAGAATCACACTTACTCAACAGACAGGACTAGAGAATCACACTCACTGCACAGACAAGAGAACCACACTCACTGCACAGACAGGACTAGAGAATGGAGTTTTATTAATCAGTGAAGAGTTGGATCCGAATGTTCTTCCACCGTTATCCAAACAAGCCCCCCTCCCTGCTTGTGACTCTAGATTTGCATTCAGCTCGGCTCAGACTCGCTGTACAATTTGTAGAAAGCAGTTTCATCTGTTTTTACATCATCGTGTGCTTTCAGATTCGACGAAGGCCCTTCAGAGCTGTTTATAGAGTCAGTTTGGTTAGGCTGCAGTGCTGGTCCCTGCTGGACCAACCCTGGCTCTTATGATTAAAATCCTGTTTTGTTCTTAGAAAAGAAAGAACATGGCATATGTGTTTCAGGAACTAACCCTGGACATGAGGCAATGCTTCAGGCAAAACGGGAGCACCTGGAATTTTCTGGAATATTTGAATTGGCCAAGAGTGACTTCATGATTAATAAGAAATATGACCCAGGACACATGACACGTGTGTTCCATCTATCTGTATAGACAACCAATCAATCAGTTAGTCAATCAATCAATCAAACCCGTTATTTATCCAGAGGCATCACTTGAGAACACTGTCATTTACAATGAGGCGCTGGCAGAACTGTGAAGACACTGTGCTGTGGAGTCCGTCTCCACTGAGGGACCCTGGGCAGAGCTGTGGAGTCCATCTCCACTGAGGGACACTGGGCAGAGCTGTGGAGTCTGTCTCCACTGAGGGAGGCTGGCAGGCACACTGTATTGGAGAGACTGGCTCACTGCAGCATATTGTATTACCCCTGTCTGGACTGAGCTGGGACTGCATGGGCAGAGAGAGCTCTGTCCATGGTGCTGAAGTAGAGTGCAGCAGGATCTCAATACACTCAAAAGCCAGGCAGCTCACTCTCACCCTCACCTCACCCTTCCAGTGCTCACTCCACTTCTTCTCAGGCTCTGCTCCCCATTCCTTTAATGAAGCCAATTAAGACCAGCAACACAAACGACTCGTAGCTTGTGTCAGTATGAACAACAATTACAGGGTAAGCACACACACATGTACACACACACTTTGAATTCTCTCTCTCGACAGGTCAGTGTTGGAGTACTTGCTGGAAAAGAGGGGGGGAGAGGGAGGAGAGGATGTGGAGAGGGAGGCGAGAGGTAGAAGGGGAGAAGGAAGGGAGAAGGGGGAGGAGGGAGAGGGAGGAGAGGATGTGGAGAGGGAGGGGAGAGGTAGAAGGGGGAGAGGGAAGGAGGGAGGGAGGAGGGGAAGAGGGAGAGGGAGGAGAGGATGTGGAGAGGGAGGGGAGAGGGAAGGAGGAAGGGGAGAGGGAGTATGGTCAGGGAGGCAGTTCTATTGCCAGTTCTATAATCAGAGCAGGTCAGCATTGTAATAGCAAGATAGGGTTAGTTCTACTTCTTTACTGTAAAGTGGAGGTGGTGAGGGAGAGTTCATTGCTGTAAAGTGGAGGGGGTGAAGGAGAGTTCATTGCTGTAAAGCAAAGGGGGTGAGGGAGAGGTCATTACTGTAAAGTGGAGGGGGTGAGGGAGAGTTCATTGCTATAAAGTGGAGCAGCCCTGCCAGTCCTCCCCCTGGGATCCACTGCATTATTAATCTGCATTCACAACTGGGAAACATGCCAACCTGCACACGCATGACTCCCCCCCAAGAGAGATACGCTCATGCAGGGAGCCCTTAGAAAAGTTTACTTCACTACATTGTGCAGTCTTACCATACTATTCCCATGTATGAAAGAGTCTGTTGAGCTAATCAGTTCCCAGAGACCAGCCATTAGTGTGAATGAAACGATCACCCTGATCACCATCACTGGTAACGACAGTCCTCAGCTATCTGTACAGAGCTCTCTCCCTCCCTCACACTGCAGACTGGTCCCCCTCACCAGTTTAACACTTGGTATCTTCCCCCCTGAAAGCACACAGATATGGTACAGTCCTGCTTTTCTACAGTCCACGTTCTCCGTGAATACAGTGCAGTGCAGTAAGAGGGTCAAAGATCAGAGCACTTCATCGTAAAAGTGGCACTGTAGCAATGAGAAGACGAGGCCCTAAAAACCTCCAGAACCACACTCTGATCCCAATACGTTTACAGATCATCACAGGTTCTCCAGCTGTGGTGTTATTAGCACACTCCCCGATTCTCCAGCTGTGGTGTTATTAGCACACTCCCTGATTCTCCGGCTGTGGTGTTATTAGCATACTCCCTGATTCTTCAGCTGTGGTGTTATTAGCACACGCCCTGATTCTCCAGTACTATCATTAGCAGTATTTTTGTTTTTGGTTTGAATAAAGCAGACTGATCCTGCGACTCCTGACCTGTGGCTTGGACTCTTATTGCTGATGGAAACACAGCAGAAAGCAGCAGTGAGAGGCCAGTGTGACTCCAATTGTGAGCCTAAACGGACTTCAATTCGTTTTCAAACATCCACACCAACAAATCAACTGCGCAGGACTAGGAGCAGACCAGGACTATTTAAACTGGGTCACCTCTCACCATCTACCTCATTCCCTCCCTCCCTCTACCATATTCCCTCCCTCTCCCTCTCTGCCTCATTCCCCCTCTCCACCTCATTACCTCCTTCTCTCCACCTCATTCCCTCTCTCCCTCCCCCTCTCCACCCCATTCCCTCTCTCACATCTCTCCCTCCTCTCTTGTCTCCGAGTTTGTTTATTAAACACTGAAATCCTGACTGACCTGATACAGTGCTCTGGAGAGAGAGACGCAGGATTTCATTGGCTGTCATGTTGCACCCATCTCTCTCCCTGGGAGAGTTCATGAGATTTTATTTTGCGCCACGCTTTGTTCCTGATAAACCTCGTTAACAAGGGCCTTTTAAACACAGTACGTGAATAAGCCAAAACAAAAGCAGGCCAACCAATATCTTCAGATGCCTTCGCCGCACAGCGCTTTTATTAATTGCCTTCATAATTAATACTCAATAGTCATTTTCTCATTACTTAAATGCAAAAATATGTTCAATAAATAAGCAAAACAGCAGTCGAGTGCCGCAATTAAATCTCATTAGCAAAGAAAACGGCAAAGCACTCCAGAGCTGGCACAGTGCCAGGGCAGGCACAGGGAGTGGCATCATCGGACACAGCTGACAATCAGAGAGCCAGCACTGCAGGCAGACTGGGTATGGCCAGGCCAGGCCTGCAATGTGCTCAGATCTCAGTGATAAAGGGCAGTGACTGATCTTGAAGTGTGGGGTGAATCGATTCATTTCCTAATCACCTGACTAACCAGCTTTCTGAGACAAGAGAATGTGTGAATAATAAATATATACAGAGAGAGAAAGTGAGCAACACAGACTATCACACACAGAAGGGAGATTGAAGACTAATGAAATCATCCTGCAGGAAAAGTGACATACTTAAAAGCATGTGCAGCATATTCCTAACCCACTAACTCTGCAGATTATCGCCTCGCTGGACAAATCTCTAAAGAGCTGAAGATCGTTTTTCATTGCACTGAGAAGATTCGAGGCTAGAAAGAAATAGCAGATTACACCCTTGTTCCAAGACCTGATCACTCATAGGATGAGCCAGGACTACACTGAGCTCCCAGCCCTGATCACTCACAGGAAGAGCCAGGACTACACTGAGCTCCCAGCCCTGATCACTCACAGGATGAGCCAGGACTACACTGAGCTCCCAGCCCTGATCACTCACAGGAAGAGCCAGGACTACACTGAGCTCCCAGCCCTGATCACTCACAGGAAGAGCCAGGACTACACTGAGCTCCCAGCCCTGATCACTCACAGGAAGAGCCAGGACTACACTGAGCTCCCAGCCCTGATCACTCACAGGATGAGCCAGGACTACACTGAGCTCCCAGCCCTGATCACTCACAGGAAGAGCCAGGACTACACTGAGCTCCCAGCCCTGATCACTCACAGGAAGAGCCAGGACTACACTGAGCTCCCAGCCCTGATCACTCACAGGAAGAGCCAGGACTACACTGAGCTCCCAGCCCTGATCACTCACAGGATGAGCCAGGACTACACTGAGCTCCCAGCCCTGATCACTCACAGGAAGAGCCAGGACTACACTGAGCTCCCAGCCCTGATCACTCACAGGAAGAGCCAGGACTACACTGAGCCCCCAGCCCTGATCACTCACAGGAAGAGCCAGGACTACACTGAGCCCCCAGCCCTGATCACTCACAGGAAGAGCCAGGACTACACTGAGCCCCCAGCCCTGATCACTCACAGGAAGAGCCAGGACTACACTGAGCCCCCAGCCCTGATCACTCACAGGAAGAGCCAGGACTACACTGAGCCCCCAGCCCTGATCACTCACAGGAAGAGCCAGGACTACACTGAGCTCCCAGCCCTGATCACTCACAGGAAGAGCCAGGACTACACTGAGCTCCCAGCCCTGATCACTCACAGGATGAGCCAGGACTACACTGAGCTCCCAGCCCTGATCACTCACAGGATGAGCCAGGACTACACTGAGCTCCCAGCCCTGATCACTCACAGGATGAGCCAGGACTACACTGAGCTCCCAGCCCTGATCACTCACAGGATGAGCCAGGACTACACTGAGCTCCCAGCCCTGATCACTCACAGGAAGAGCCAGGACTACACTGAGCTCCCAGCCCTGATCACTCACAGGAAGAGCCAGGACTACACTGAGCTCCCAGCCCTGATCACTCACAGGAAGAGCCAGGACTACACTGAGCTCCCAGCCCTGATCACTCACAGGAAGAGCCAGGACTACACTGAGCTCCCAGCCCTGATCACTCACAGGAAGAGCCAGGACTACACTGAGCTCCCAGCCCTGATCACTCACAGGAAGAGCCAGGACTACACTGAGCTCCCAGCCCTGATCACTCACAGGAAGAGCCAGGACTACACTGAGCTCCCAGCCCTGATCACTCACAGGAAGAGCCAGGACTACACTGAGCTCCCAGCCCTGATCACTCACAGGATGAGCCAGGACTACACTGAGCTCCCAGCCCTGATCACTCACAGGAAGAGCCAGGACTACACTGAGCTCCCAGCCCTGATCACTCACAGGAAGAGCCAGGACTACACTGAGCTCCCAGCCCTGATCACTCACAGGAAGAGCCAGGACTACACTGAGCTCCCAGCCCTGATCACTCACAGGAAGAGCCAGGACTACACTGAGCCCCCAGCCCTGATCACTCACAGGAAGAGCCAGGACTACACTGAGCCCCCAGCCCTGATCACTCACAGGAAGAGCCAGGACTACACTGAGCTCCCAGCCCTGATCACTCACAGGAAGAGCCAGGACTACACTGAGCTCCCAGCCCTGATCACTCACAGGAAGAGCCAGGACTACACTGAGCTCCCAGCCCTGATCACTCACAGGATGAGCCAGGACTACACTGAGCTCCCAGCCCTGATCACTCACAGGATGAGCCAGGACTACACTGAGCTCCCAGCCCCATCAATCACTCAGAGTATGTTATTACAGAGCAGGGGTTGTGTATCTGACTCAGAGTATGGAATTACAGTGGAAATACACTTTTATGTGAAATGCATTTTTTTCTAAACTGGACATGGGCGATACTTCCCTAAAACATGGAAGTAAAGACCGTCCCAACAAGGAAGGTGTGGGAACAAATTAACCCTAATGGTTACTACAACCATAACCCTATCCAGAACCCTGACCACAACCCTAACCACAACCCTGACCACTACCCTATCCACAACCCTGACCACTACCCTATCCACAACCCTATCCACAACCCTGACCCTAACCCTAACCACTACCCTATCCACAACCCTGACCCTAAACCTATCCACAACCCTGACCACAACACTATCCACAACCCTGACCACAACCCAGACCCTAACCCTATCCACAACTCTGACCACAACCCTATCCACAACCATGACCCTAACCACAACTCTGACCACAACCCTATCCACAACCCAGACCCTAACCCTATCCACAACCCTGACCACAACCCTCAGACTCAGGACAGAGGGAACAAGGCACTTCTTTTCTCATTGGCTGAATGGTCTCCTCTCGCTTGTTCACTTTCTCATGTTCTTATGTTCTTGTATTTGTGATCCAATCACATCTCAGATTATTCCAGTCTCCTGAATCGTTGCACGCAGGCAGGTAATAAACAAGCCCTATTGACCTGGGAGACCCAGGCGATGGAGTAATATCCTAATATTCTGTCCAGCCCTCCAGTGATAACACCCAGCTGTCACGTGATGGAAGGATGGTCGATATTCTTCTTCTATAACATTTTGATAAATGTTCCCTTTCAGGCAAATACAACAAGAAACAATTACCAGTGAGGGGAAGATCATTCATCAAGACACTAAACAGGGAGAGAGGAGCCAGAGCTACCGAACCAGATAGGGAGAGAGGAGCCAGAGCTACCGAACCAGACAGGGAGAGACGAGCCAGAGCTACCGAACCTTACAGGGAGCTCTCTGAGGTGGAGGTGGGGTGGCTGTATGTACATCCCTGTGGAGGCTCTCAGAGACAGGGGCCTGTTTGTAAATCTCTCTGGGAGAGCTCATAGAGGGGGGGCTGTATGTAAATCTCTGTGGGAGCCCTCTAAGCATCTTGTTTACAAGCTCTCCCCATCACGTGACTGGAAGATTAGGACCACAGAGGGCCGGAGGTAGACAGGGAGAGGAGAGACTTGGGGAGAGAGGAGGGAGGCAGTAATCTTGGCTGGTGTTTAAGGAGGATTCAGAGAGCGGAGGGGCTGCCGTGTGATTGTACTGGGATCCCCCAGAGGGAGAGGTGAGAATGGACTCATCATCACTGATCACACCTCTCACAAATCCATGCAATCTCTCTCTCTCTCTCTCTCTCTCTCTCTCTCTCTCTCTCTCTCTCCCAAAAAGGTCAGTACCACAGGTATCACCAAATTTACACAGCTGCTCTGTAGAATAAATTCAGATCTGTGTTTACTGTGCATTTCCAATCAGCAGGATGACTTTACCTCAGACAGAGAGAGCAAGCTATAGTTTTCGAGGTACAAGTTGTGAAAAATAAACTCAAGAACATGGTCACAGTCCCTCTTTGATTGCACACTCCCCCTCACTCGCTCAGAGCTGCAGTTACTCATTTAGGTTACAAAGCGCTCATAATGAAACTGTACTAGGCTCTGATAATTGCTCTCTTATAACACTATCAGCATAGAGGACTGCGGTCAGAGCGCTTTTCACTTTCCTGTAATCAGAGTTGTGAAACACATGCATGAGACAGTGAATGGGAGTGAGTGAGTGTGTGTGCATTTGTACCTGCTTCAGCCTCTGTGTGTGTGCGCGTGTAGACATGCTTCGGGCTCTGTGTGTGTACATGTGTGTGTTTGTACATGTTTCAGGGTCTGTGTGTGCATGTGTGTTTGTACATGCTTCAGGCTCTGTGTGTGCATGTGTGTTTGTACATGCTTCAGGCTCTGTGTGTGTGTGTTTGTACATGGTTCAGGCTCTGTGTGCATGTGTTTGTACATGCTTCAGGCTCTGTGTGCATGTGTGTTTGTACATGCTTTGGCCTCTGAGTATCTGTGGACAAGCTTCGGGCTCTGTGTGTGTGTGTGTGTGTGTCTGTGGACATGCTTCAGGCTGTGTGTGTGTGTGTGCATGTGTGTGTGGACATGCTTTGGTATATTCCAGACTGCCTCTCGCAAATTGAAGGCAAATGTCAGCTCTAATGTAGTGTGCTGCACTGAATCAAACAGTCTGTCTGTCTGTGCAGGGTATTCAAGACTGTCTCTCCGTCTCCAAATGTCAGCACAACACTCAGACATTCTGCTCCATCCACAAGGAGCATCAACCACATCCATGCAAGAGACAAGAGACACAGGGAGGAGAGCGGCAGAGAGAGGAGAACGAGAGAGAGGGAGATGGAGAGGAGAACAAAAGAGAGGAGAGAGAACAAGAGAAAGAGAGAGAGAGGGAAGAGAACAAGAGGGAGAGAGAGGAAATCATCCACAACTTGTATACTTTGAAGTCAGAATTCTGAGGTGGAACAGCAGTCAAGTAGGCAAACATTTCGACCAGCAGGGCTTCAGCAGGGACTATTAACGGACAAGTCAATAATAATAATAATAATAATCATCATCATAATAACAACATCTTTATTTTTATATAGCGCCTTTCATAGTGGACTAGCATCACAAACTGCTTTACAGAGCTAGACTGTGAACTGTGCATTATATGCAGAGTCATTTACGATGGAGCACAAGGAGGCTGTCTCTGTCTCTCTGTGTGTGATGAATAGACTGTGTCCCACACACACGACCTCAGGACTGACATCAAGTCTCAATTGTTATGCAAAAGAGCTAGGCTTGTCTGGAGAGGTTGAAAGAACCATCTCTAGAACAGAACAAAAAAGAATGAAGGAACTTGACATGTTCTTAACCCAGACCTCTCCCTCTCCCCAAGAGTGTTTTCCACTTGAATCCAATCTCCCAGTTTGAAAAAGTCCAGTGGACCCCAGCTGCTCATCATACAGCGTCCCTCACAGAGGGACTGGGGCTGAATAATTCATCAGGCACAGTAATTAACACAATCACCACTATGAGAGGGACAGCATCCTACAAACAGGAGAGCGGAGCGACTCCGAGAGAGGAGGCAGTGTGGTCTAGTAGTTAGAGTTGAGGGACTGGGAGAGAGGAGGCAGTGTGGTCTAGTGGTTAGGGTTGAGGGACTGGGAGAGAGGAGGCAGTGTGATCTAGTGGTTAGAGTTGAGGGACTGGGAGAGAGGGAGGCAGTGTGGTCTAGTGGTTAGGGTTGAGGGACTGGGAGAGAGGAGGCAGTGTGATCTAGTGGTTAGAGTTGAGGGACTGGGAGAGAGGAGGCAGTGTGGTCTAGTGGTTAGAGTTGAGGGACTGGGAGAGAGGAGGCAGTGTGATCTAGTGGCTAGAGTTGAGAGACTGGGAGAGAGGAGGCAGTGTGGTCTAGTGGTTAGAGTTGAGAGACTGGGAGAGAGGAGGCAGTGTGGTCTAGTGGTTAGAGTTGAGGGACTGGGAGGAGGCAGTGTGGTCTAGTGGTTAGAGTTGAGGGACTGGGAGGCAGTGTGGTCTAGTGGTTAGAGTTGAGGGACTAGGAGAGAGGAGGCAGTGTGGTCTAGTGGCTAGAGTTGAGAGACTGGGAGAGAGGAGGCAGTGTGGTCTAGTGGTTAGAGTTGAGAGACTGGGAGAGAGGAGGCAGTGTGGTCTAGTGGTTAGAGTTGAGGGACTGGGAGAGAGGAGGCAGTGTGGTCTAGTGGTTAGAGTTGAGGGACTAGGAGAGAGGAGGCAGTGTGGTCTAGTGGTTAGAGTTGAGGGACTGGGAGAGAGGGAGGCAGTGTGATCTAGTGACTAGAGCTGAGGGTCTAGGAGGGAGGGAGGCAGTGTGGCTCTCTTATAGTTTAACCTCAGGTTTTATGACTGAGTGTAGTTATGTGCTCATTGAAGAGTAGTCTGCACACAGGCATTAAGAACATGTTTAGCCAATGCACAGCACATGAGAGAAACACAATGAAAAGCAGCTTTCAAGCCAAGCTATGAACCACAGAGGTCTCTGAAACACTCCTTTATTCTCCTTCCTCTGTTTCATCACTAAGGAGCTGCTTGAGATTGAGTGCCGGATCCCTGGGAGACTCCTGCACTGCACAGCCCTTCGGCTTTGTGACTTTCTCGATGCAGTACTCACTGCTAACAGGATCAATAGAGTTGGAATAGCTCCAGGGTAATCTGTCAGCTTCTCCTTCCCAAGCAGCAAGGAGGAGATTAATCCCCACAGAGGACAGCATTCTTTGGGGATGAAAAGCTGGGATACAGGTCAGAGCTCATTAACCTTGACAGAGAGAAGGGGGTGCATCTTGGGACACTGGCATACTGGGAACAGGACACAGGAATCTGAAAACCACTGGTACAGAAATAGAATTGCTATTAGTCTTAGCTCTCAGAAGGACTGCACAGAGTTAATGAAGTCTACCTGCACCAGCCTGCTAATCTCAGCACCACGCCGGGTGGAAATCCCTCAGTGCTGATCCTGCTGTTGAAGAGAGTCTGCTGATTAAACAGCCCTGTGTTTGCTCGCTATTGTTCATCCCAAAGCAAAACAAAACCAGATTGGTAGTTAAACAGCAGGTCTAGCAAGCTGTAAACACAGCAGAGCCACACCTGCTATTCACACTCGCCCCCAATCCCAAACACAAGACATCACTCCCTCATCAGAAACAGTGCAGTATGGAATACACTGTGAAGAGCCCTCATACAGTTTACTGGAGAGCGAGAGAGAGAAAAAGAGAGAGAAAGAGCGCTATCAGATGCTCTGGGCATCTCTCGGTGTGTGTGTGAGAGAGATAGACAGAGAGAGGGAGAGAGATTTATCAGATGCTCTGTGCATCTCTCTGGTGTGTGTTAGAGAGGGAGAGAGTGCTATCAGATGCTCTGTGCATCTCTCGGTGTGTGAGAGAGAGAGGGAGAGAGATCTATCAAATGCTCTGTGCATCTCTCTGGTGTGTGTCTGTAATGTGATTTAGTCAAGGCTATTTTTAGCAGGGCTGACAGAGACAGCGTAGCGCAGCTCAGTAGAGAGACTGTGCCCCCCCCCACACACACACACACACACACACACACACACACACACACACACAACCTTGAGTAGGGTCAGAGGTGAACACAGCTGTCTAATCCACTTTCAATACAGCCACACACCATTCACTCTCTCACACCTGCTATTCACACAGACCTGCTATTCACTCTCACACCAGCTATTCACACAGACCTGCTATTTATTTTTTATGTTTATCTCATGGTATTGAGGGTAGTGCACTGGGGCTGGGCTGGGCTGGGCTGGGCTGGTTTATCTCATGGTATTGAGGGCAGTGCACTGGGGCTGGGTTCTGTGTGAGGACATGCTTTCTTTCTCATGCAGTTATTTTGATGCTTTCAGTCACTGTGTGATCATGATGTGATTGGGAGGCACCTGTGTGTACTAGCTCTGTTTGCAATGGCTTCATCGGAACCACCACAGAAATAATTTTGTGTTGCGCTGAATCGGACCTCTGTAGCCATCTCCAGCTCTCTCCCTCCTCGTTTTCATTGCCCTCTGTGTTCTGCATTGTTTTCATTGTGGACTACTCCTGTCTGACTGGAAAAATCAATAAATCATTAAAAACTGAAACTAAACAACAACCAAAAGCCCTGAATACAAATGTAAACTGACTAATCAATTCCCAAGAAATCAATTCAACGACCATCAATTCACATCACAGACACAATCAAATCTAGGACAAAATCGAGCAGAGAAAGGGTGCTCCCCCCAATCCAGGACAGGCTTGAGGATTGGAGACTGAACCGCTCCCTCCCTCCCTCACCCCCTAAGAGAAAGGGTGCTCCCTCCAGACCAGGGCAGGCTTGAGGCTTGGAGACTGAACTGCTCCCTCCCATGTTGGATTATATAAAGTTACCAAACACACACAATTTCCTCAGAAGGTTTCATTCAGAAGTGAACCAGTCTGAAGTTTGTAGGTTTTTTTTTTCTTTTCATAAAAATCTATGCAAATGACAGTGCCCATTGTTTCCACGTCACTGCTCTGGGTGGAACCCTGGAACTCTCCCTGGACTCTAAGTGTCACAGCATTCCACAGGACAAGACAAGCCCCAGGTCCTAGTGCCTGTCAGGCTACTGTTAGTCCTGTTCTGTTAGTGTTCTGTGATGCACTGCCAGTTCAGTCAGTGAGGGTTAAAATGACCGTGGGGACTAATGAAAAGCACTCACTCTAAGGGGACAGACAGGAGGCTATAGATGGAGAGAGCGTGAGAGGGGAGACAGGTGAAAGAGATTCAATACAACATATGTTCACACTGTATCAATATTGAGATCTAGTACTGCTAGCCATGCTGTTAACACTGTGTGTGTGTGTATGTGTGATTCTACTGCTCACTGTGTATCAGGACAGGCAAGTGCTCTACTGCTTGTCCTCAGTGCTACTCTGTATTCACACAGCACGGTGTTGTCTGTGCTCAGCACTATCCTGTATCCACTCAGCGCTGAGCAGAAAGGCAATGAGCTAAGAAATGAGGCTCGCATCATTGACTGCCCTGACAGGACTGGCACAGCACCACAGAGCTGCCACAGAGAGCACTGACACAGCGAGACAGCGGAGCGCACACTGCAGCACAGCGAGACAGCGGAGCGCACACTGCAGCACAGCGAGACAGCGGAGCGCACACTGCAGCACAGCGAGACAGCGGAGCGCACACTGCAGCACAGCGAGACAGCGGAGCGCACACTGCAGCACAGCGAGACAGCGGAGCGCACACTGCAGCACAGCGAGACAGCGGAGCGCACACTGCAGCACAGCGAGACAGCGGAGCGCACACTGTACAGCCCCAGCAGGAGGACGCTGTTATTAAGGCTGACCCGTGCTGCATTGCTGATCACTAGTCCTTCTGGTTGTGTGATGATCTGCTGTCTCCTGGTGATCTCAACACTGAAGCATCAGTGCCACTTCCTGTGTGTCTGCAGGAAGCAGGGCCCGCTAGGACAGCTGTTAACAGCTGTTCCATACAAGGAGACCTCTCTTTTTTATTCATTCTTCAGTTTTCATGAGTTCTGTGTGAAGAAACAAATCGGGGGCCTGAATGCAGAGCGAGATGCTGATACAGCATGATGAGAGAGCGGGAGTGTGTGTGTGTGCGCATGCGCGGGGGTAAGAGGGAGGGAGGGAGTGTGTGTGTGTGTGTGTGTGTGTGTGTGTGTGTGCGCATGCGCGGGGGAGGGAGGTGTGGAGGGAGGGTGTGTGTGTGTGTGTGTGGTTTGTGTGGTGGGTGCGCATTCGCGGGGGTAAGACCCCCCAGGGAGTGGGTGTGTGTGTGTGTGTGTGTGTGTGTGTGTGTGTGTGCGGGGGACGCTCCCTTCCCCGCCCTCCCCCTCCGGAGGGAGGGGTGTGTGTGTGTGTGTGTGTGTGTGTGTGTGTGTGTGCGCATGCGCGGGGGTAAGCGGGAGGGAGGGAGGGAGGGTGTGTGTGTGTGTGTGTGTGTGTGTGTGCGCATGGCGCGGGGGGTAAGAGGGAGGGAGGGAGGGAGGTGTGTGTTGTGTGTGTGTGTCAGTCACGCCCCCCAAATGTGTTTGGTGTGTGTGTCTCCCTCTGCGGACCTCACCACGGGGATGTTACCCCCATTCTCCCTCCCTCCTGGCCAAAGGTGTGTGTTACAAAACCACGGGCCAGAGGGAGGGAGGGAGGGAGGGAGAGTGTGTGTGTGTGTGTGTGTGTGTGTGTGTGTTTGGTGTGCGGGGGGTAAGAGGGAGTGATGTGTGCGCATGGGGGTAAGAGGGAGGGAGTCTTTGTGTGTGCGTGCTGGGGTAAGAGGGAGTGGGAGTGTGTGTGTGCATGCATGTGGGTAAGAGGGAGTGTATGTTTGTGTGTGAGTGTGTGTGCGGGGGTAAGAGGGAGTGAGTGTTTGTGTGTGCGTGCACGGGGTAAGTCTCAGTAAGTGGGAGGGAGTGTGTGTTTTTGGGGTGGGTTAAGAGGGAGTGAGTGTGTGTGTGTGTGTGGAGGTGCAGGGTCTCAGTGTGGGGGTGCAGGCTCTCAGTATTGCAGGGTCTCAGTATTGTAGGGTCTCAGTGTGGAGGTGCAGGGTCTCAGTGCAGGGATGCAGGCTCTCACTATTGCAGGGTCTCAGTGCGGAGGTGCAGGTTCTCAGTGCGGGGGTGAAGGCTCTCACTATTGCAGGGTCTCAGTGCAGGCTCTCAGTGGAGGTGCAGGCTCTCAGTGCGAGGGTGCAGGGTCTCAGTATTGCAGGGTCTCAGTGTGGGGGTGCAGGGTCTCAGTGCGGGGGTGCAGGGTATCAATATTGCAGGGTTTCAGTGTGGGGGTGCAGGTTTTCAGTATTGCAGGGTTTCAGTGTGGGGGTGCAGGGTCTCAGTGCGGGGGTGCAGGGTCTCAGTATTGCAGGGTTTCAGTGTGTGGGTGCAGGGTCTCAGTGCGGGCGTGCAGGGTCGGTTCAGTATTGCACCCAAGTCACACCCCACGTCCAAAGTCATAACGTCCCAAAGTCAGCACCCCCCCCACGGCCCAGAGTCACGCCCCCACGTACCCGAGTCACGGGGTCAGGGGCTGGGTCATGAACGTCCGTGTGCGAGAAGTCACACACCACACTGTCTGGCCTCAGGATGTGTGGCGGTCGACGGGGGGGGGCGTGCAGGGTCTCAGTATTGCAGGGTCTCAGTGCAGGAGTGCAGAGTCTCAGTGCAGGGGTGCAGGGTCTCAGTATTGCAGGGTTTCATTGTGGAGGTGCATCTTCTCAATTCAGCGTCTGGCAGAGCCGGTACAGCACAGGGTTCAGTGTCTGTGTGAGGTGAAGATGCTGCAGCTCTAGAGCACACAATTTCAGAGCAGCACTTTCTCATTTTAAATGTCTCCCGGACAGGTAATAATTACATTGAATGATTCATCCTCGTTAGTCTAATAGTGGAAGATATCTATAATAAAGAGTTGTATGGAATTATGAAAAGGGTAATCCGGGCGTTTCGGGAGAGACACAACATGGATCCAAAGAGGATCTTTCAGGAAACAAAAGATATCCAAGTGTTTCCAATTCCAACGGATTTCACCTGGTCTGCCCAATTCCTATCCCTCCCTCTGGCAGGGGCATCTGGTGCGAGTGTCCGAGGCAATCTCAGTTCACCCCCCCTCTCCCAAAACACATTCAACACACACTGCTGCTGCGATCAATGGCACTGCTGAGAGAGGGAGAGCGAGCACAGGCAGACAGACAGACAGATACTAGCTTTCTCCCACTACACAAACACACACAGCAGCTCTCAGGAGAGAAGGCAGCCCAGAAGCAACTCCACTTCCTCTCTGTCTCTCTGAACTCCATGCTGTTTGAAGACAGTGCTGGAAGAGAGACGAGAAACTGACAGCTCTGTGTGTGTGTCTCAGTTCTCCAGGTACAGTGTATGGACTTCTTCTCTTTCCCAAAGCAACACTAGTAACAGTGTGTGTATATGTATATTTTATATATATATATAATATATTATATAATATGTGTGTGTGTTGTGTCCCATATGTGTGTAATATGTGTAATGTATTACATGTATATAAAGAAGGGTAAGAGAAAAAATTCTCGAAGAGAAAGGGTTTCGTTTCTAATCATTGTCCCACAACACGACACAGGGTGCGTTTGTGTGTGTGTGTATATATATATATATATATATATATATATATATATATTATATATATATATATATATATATATATATATATAGTACTGTGCAGAAGTTTTAGGCAGGTGTGAAAAAATGCTGTAAAGTAAGAATGCTTTCAAAAATAGACATGTTAATAGATTATATTTATCAATTAACTAAATGCAAAGTGAGTGAACAGAAGAAAAATCTAAATCAAATCAATATTTGGTGTGACCACCCTTTGCCTTCAAAACAGCATTAATTCTTCTAGGTACACTTGCACACAGTTTTTGAAGGAACTCGGCAGGTAGGTTGGCCCAAACATCTTGGAGAACTAACCACAGTTCTTCTGTGGATCTAGGCAGCCTCAGTTGCTTCTCTCTCTTCATGTAATCCCAGACAGACTCGATGATGTTGAGATCAGGGCTCTTTGGGGGCCATACCATCACTTCCAGGACTCCTTGTTCTTCTTTACGCTGAAGATAGTTCTTAATGACTTTCGCTGTATGTTTGGGGTCGTTGTCATGCTGCAGAATAAATTTGGGGCCAATCAGACGCCTCCCTGATGATATTGCATGATGGATAAGTATCTGCCTGTACTTCTCAGCATTGAGGAGACCATTAATTCTGACCAAATCCCCAACTCCATTTGCAGAAATGCAGCCCCAAACTTGCAAAGAACCTCCACCATGCTTCACTGTTGCCTGCAGACACTCATTCGTGTACAGCTCTCCAGCCCTTCGGCAAACAAACTGCCTTCTGCTACAGCCAGATATTTCAAATTTTGACTCAAGTCCAGAGAACCTGCTGTCATTTTTCTGCACCCCAGTTCTTGTGTTTTCATGCATAGTTGAGTCACTTGGCCTTGTTTCCACTTCGGAGGTATGGCTTTTTGGCCCCAAGTGTTCCATGAAGGCCACTTCTGGCCAGACTTCTCCAGACAGTAGATGGGTGTACCAGGGTCCCACTGTTTTCTGCCAATTCTGAGTTGATGGCATTCTGATTGCGAAGGGAAGTAAGCATGATGTGTCTTTCATCTGCTGTAGTAAGTTTCCTTGGCCGACCACTGCGTCTACGGTCCTCAACGTTGCCTGTTTCTTTGTGCTTCTTCAAAAGAGCTTGGACAGCACATCTGGACACCCCTGTCTGCCTTGAAATTTCTGCCTGGGAGAGACCTTGCTGATGCAGTATAACTACCTTGTGTCTTGTTGCTGTGCTCAGTCTTGCCATGGTGTATGACTTTTGACAGTAAACTGTCTTCAGCAACCTCACCTTGTTAGCTGGATTTGGCTGTTCCTCACCCAGTTTTATTCCTCCTACACAGCTGTTTATGTTTCAGTTAATGATTGTGTTTCAACCTACATATTGAATTGATGATCATTAGCACCTGTCTGGTATAATTGTTTAATCATATCCTGACTATATGCTTACAAAATCCCAGACTCTGTGCAAGTGTACCTAAAAGAATTGATGCTGTTTTGAAGGCAAAGGTTGGTCACACCAAATATTGATTTGATGTAGATTTTTTTTCTGTTCACTCACTTTCTAACTTTGCATTTAATTAATATCTATAATCACTTTACATTTTGTTAATTTTTGTTAAAAAAACTTTTGCACAGTAAACGTGTATGCATGACACATGGTATACATATATATGGTATAATATATAGATATATAAGATATATCTTATATATTAAATCTATCAAGTTGGGTTCAAGTTTTTTGTATCAGTTCTTTTTCCCCCTTCTCTGTATCTGAAGCTGTTTAAGATGCTAATAGTCTTTTGATTGTTATTGACTTGGTAGCTAATTCATTTCATGCTTGACTGGAGTTCAAATGAAAAACCCAGAGCACAGCCCAACTGAGCTTCACACAAAGATACAGCAGAGAGGCACACAGAAATGTAGGAACACACCGAGCATTCAAACCCAGCTCCACAAAGCATTCAAACCCACAGATCAACGAATCCACGAGCATTCAAACCCACCGAGCATTCAAACCCACCAAGCGAGCGCAATGGGTGGTGCAACACACATCACAGTCATGTGACTGTCCTTATGGACAAGTTCTCTGTATGCCATGCAATCATATCCAATTCAGTAATGATGGGACTACTACAAAAAAGGAAAACAGAGGAGGAACATCCATTCATTAAAACCACAAACCCCAACTACTGATCCTTTAATGCCTTTGTTCCTTCAATAGAGATCCTTTCACTGCACTGCTGTGCTTTCAGACACTGATACTGTCACAAAAACAGACACAGTGAACCACCCCGCTCCCACCAGCCTGACACAATGAACCAGCCCGCTCCCACCAGCCTGACCCAGTGAACCACCCCACTCCCACCAGCCTGACACAGTGAACCAGCCTGACACAGTGAACTATCCCACTCCCACCAGCCTGACACAGTGAACCATCCCGCTCCCACCAGCCTGACACAATGAACCAGCCCGCTCCCACCAGCCTGACCCAGTGAACCACCCCACTCCCACCAGCCTGACACAGTGAACCAGCCCGCTCCCACCAGCCTGACACAGTGAACCATCCCACTCCCACCAGCCTGACACAGTGAACCATCCCGCTCCCACCAGCCTGACACAGTGAACCAGCCCGCTCCCACCAGCCTGACCCAGTGAACCACCCCACTCCCACCAGCCTGACCCAGTGAACCAGCCCGCTCCCACCAGCCTGACACAGTGAACCATCCCGCTCCCACCAGCTTGACACAGTGAACCAGCCCGCTCCCACCAGCTTGACACAGTGAACCAGCCTGCTCCCACCAGCCTGACACAGTGAACCAGCCCACTCCCACCAGCCTGACACAGTGAACCATCCCACTCCCACCAGCCTGACACAGTGAACCAGCCCACTCCCACCAGCCTGACACAGTGAACCATCCCACTCCCACCAGCCTGACACAGTGAACCATCGCGCTCCCATCAGCTAGTGGTAGAAAGTCTCGGGGTAAAAACTAGAGGAAACAAAGTCAGGTTTTGGAGTTTAAACTCAGAGCTGAATTACAGATGCTGTCTACTAGAGCAGGCAGCATACTGTGACTGGTGCATTCCTCAGAGGTGCTGGTATAAAAACAGGCCAGTTTGTTCCAACGGCTGCAGTGACGTGTGGAGAGAAGATGATGTGCTGTGCCTTCACTGCTGCTGCTGTTAGGGGTGTGTTGTTGAGATAACACAATGCAATTAACCCCATCTCTTTATCTCTCCTAATTTAAAAGTGCGCTGCCTGTGATTCAGAACTCAGCGTGTGAGAGACAACAGGCCATTGTGCTGGAAAGAGAAGGCCTAACTAGTTTTTTAAATTCAGTAATGTCAAGAAAAACAATGTGATAATCACAGGTTCAGTAATTACACAGATTTCATATTCTCTTCTAATTACAGGCTAGTGCACCTGGTGCATGCAGATCAGAGACATGATTCTCAGAGCTCCCTCATTGAGAGATATGTAAAGAGCAGCTCCTTATCAAAGTTTCAACTAATAAATAAACACCCTACTGAACATGATCGGGCTCATCACAGTGAAGTGGCGTTCCTGCATGTAAACGGGAATGCGTCTGAAGTTTCAAACCCATTGTCGGTATTTACATTCTCGTCGATACGCTGCGGTTTGAGTTTCAAGCTACATCTGCAGAAGTGGATGGAAGCTGAAAAAAAAAAATCACGCTTTCTTTTACCAATACAGCATGAGCATCATTTTAATAGCCAACTGTATTTATTGCAAGGATTTCAAATTGTAGGGAAACCTCAACATTTCTGGAAATAAACATTTCAAGGGCAATTCTCATCTCTCATTAAATCTGCATGATGCTCCACACACTCCGGCACGCAACGCTGCCGATCTGAGGGGAGAGACTGAATAATACAGATATTTGTCACTCACCTCTCATGACAACAATGGGTTGTTTTGAAGGGTTGTGCAGGAAAGTGTTTGGATGTTTTAATTAGACTTAAGAGGGAGGCAAGGTTAGCCATTTTGGACGTGTTTTAATTACTCGCGACTTAAGAGGGCTGCAACGGGTACTTTGTGTAATGCTTCGAGTAACAATGTTGGTTTTTGAAGTAATAGAGAATAATCTTCACACAGCCCCAGCTACAACATAGCTAATCTCACTCTGACAACACCAACATTGAAACTATGCAAAGAGCTGGTGTAAGTCCACATCCTGATACATACGACGTGTCAATATATTTTATATAAAAAGGACTATTTGGCTCTAATAAACCGAGATTCATTTCCTTGCATATATATATATATATATATATATATATATATATATATATATATATATATATATATATATAGAGAGAGGAGGAGGAGGAGGAGAGAGAGGAGAGACAGGAGGTTAATTAGGCTGCTACCCAACACTTATAAATATTAAGAAAAGAGCACTCAAATTTTTCATGCACCCAAAGAAAAGTGAGTGCAACTCACTCCAATATAAGGCCCTCCAAACCCAACAGCTCAGCCCTGAAAAGAGTCCCCTGAGTCAGCTGGTCCTGAAGCTCACTGCACTGACCCCCACTAACACTAACCATCTGCAGGTCAGCACTGCTGATCAGCTGCCAATCAGAGTCTACCAAGTTATAAAACAAAACAAAGCATCTTATCTGGAACACTGGGACAATGAAACTAAATCCCCAAATAAACGTGATTGTTATCAGGCCCTAAAAAGAAACTATACCCTTACAGAGTATCTCTCCACTGTCTGAGATGCAAAGCAGAGACATATCCTGACCAAATACAGGCTCAGTGACCACAGCCTGGCCATAGAAGACGACACAGGCCGACCTGGCTGCCCAGAAAGAACAGGCTCTGTGGTCACAAACCAATGTCACCTTACAATAGTTGATTCTGAGTTTCAGTGTTTAAAAATAAAATATCAAACAGAATGAAATTTCAATGTACCATTTGTAATTTGGTAATATGAAAAAATTGGTCAGGGGTCTGAATACTTTTGCAAGCCACTGTGTAATTATATATATATATATATATATATATATATATATATATATATATATATATATATAATATATATATATATATATATATATATGCAATGTATATATATACACATGTATGTCTTGTATAATTGCTTTGGCAACACCTGCTATTGTAAGTCATGCCAATAAACCACCATTGAATTGAACCGAATTGAATTGAGAGGGCGGGTACACTACAGATGAATATAATGTTTGCCTATACATTGAGAAGAAAACTAAACTAACGGTGAATTCCAGAGCATTCAGTCGTTCTTTACATGTAAACACATGGATATATACAGTAGTTCACTACAGGGCACATATGCATCGATTCATTAACTGGAACGAAACAGCTCTGTGAAACAGGCCTGAACTGTTGACTGGTGAGAGCCGTCAATTACGAGTTGCGCTTGGTGGTGGGGTTTTTTTTTTTTTTTTTTGTATTGACTGTGTTAAACAACAATTCGGTGACTTTGGCTTTTTGTAACTGAACTGTATCTCGTGAAGACCGTCCACGCAACATTTGACAGGCTGCAGAAAACGTGGCAATAAGCGGGTTTGTGAGACGATATTGAGGGAGGTAATTTCTCATGAACCTCAGGTGCATGGAGAGTTAATAAACGGGGTGTGATATTAAGCGATGTGATAGAATACGAGCGCATCTGCATTTTACTACGGGAAACGTAAAAGGATGAAAGGACTGAAGGAGGAGTTGGACAATTTGAATAGCTATGAAAAAAATGCCATTAAAATCAATTTAACATAACGTGGTGGAACTGAACCCCTTTATAAGGAACACCCATTTACTGAAGCGCTTCCACAATGCGCGCAGCTGCTTGCTCTGCTATAGTTACCCGTCAGCTCTGCGGGAGGCCAAATCAGACACTGTTTATGTAACGCTCATAATTACACAATTACACACGAATTATACAGCAGAGCTGGAAATTCAATCGACTCAAACAAAAACAAAATAGAAAAAAATGAAAAGCAGAGCGGCGTTTTTATTGCTGTGCTCAATGTATCGTGCTTCTCTGACTAATTCACACTGACAGCAGTGCTTGGAACACAGGCAGGCAGGCAGACGAACAATCGTTCGACATACCGGGGTTAATGCAAACTTACGGAAACTATAATAAGATCCAAAATGGAAAATTACCTATATGGTAACAGGGTCCTGGGAGACAGTCCACATGGTTTTAGGAAAGGGAGATCGTGTCTAACTAACTTGCTTGATTTTTTTAAGGATGCAACATCGATAATGGATAATTGCAAAGCATATGACATGGTTTATTTAGATTTCCAGAAAGCTTTTGACAAAGTCCCGCACAAAGGATTAATTCTCAAACTGAACGCAGTTGGGATTCAAGGAAACACATGTACATGGATTAGGGAGTGGTTAACATGTAGAAAACAGAAAGTACTGATTAGAGGAAAAACCTCAGAATGGAGTGTGGTAACCAGCGGTGTACCACAGGGATCAGTATTAGGTCCTCTGCTATTCCTAATCTACATTAATGATTTAGATTCTGGTATAGTAAGCAAACGTGTTAAATTTGCAGACGACACAAAAGTAGGAGGAGTGGCAAACACTGTTGCAGCAGCAAAGGTCATTCAAAATGATCTAGACAAGATTCAGAACTGGGCAGACACATGGCAAATGACATTTAATAGAGAAAAGTGTAAGGTACTGCACGCAGGAAATAAAAATGTACATTATAAATATCATATGGGAGATACTGAAATTGGAGAAGGAATCTATGAAAAAGACCTAGGAGTTTTTGTTGACTCAGAAATGTCTTCATCTAGACAATGTGGGGAAGCTATAAAAAAGGCTAACAAGATGCTCGGATACATTGTGAAAAGTGTTGAATTTAAATCAAGGGAAGTAATGTTAAAACTGTACAATGCACTAGTAAGACCTCATCTTGAATATAGTGTGCAGTTCTGGTCACCTCGCTAGAAAAAAGATATTGCTGCTCTAGAAATAGTGCAAAGAAGAGCAACCAGAATTATTCCGGGCTTAAAAGGCATGTCATATGCAGACAGGCTAAAAGAATTGAATCTGTTCAGTCTTGAACAAAGAAGACTATGTGGCAACCTAATTCAAGCATTCAAAATTCTAAAAGGTATTGACAGTGTCGACCCAAGGGACTTTTTCAGCCTGAAAAAAGAAACAAGGACCAGGGGTCACAAATGGAGATTAGACAAAGGGGCATTCAGAACAGAAAATAGGAGGCACTTTTTTACACAGAGAATTGTGAGGGTCTGGAATCAACTCCCCAGTAATGTTATTGAAGCTCACACCGTGGGATCCTTCAAGAAGCTGCTTGATGAGATTTTGGGATGAATAAGCCACTAACAACCAAACGAGCAAGATGGGCCGAATGGCCCCCTCTCGTTTGTAAACTTTATGTTCTTATATTCACACCTATCTACCTGTGCTCGCACACACACACACAGGTATTCACACCTCTCTCTACCTGTGCTCGCACACACACACACACACAGGTATTCACACCTCTCTCTACCTGTGCTCGCACACACACACACACACACAGGTATGCACACCTCTCTACCTGTGCTCGCTATCTGCTGCACACACACACACACACACAGGTATTCACATCTCTCTCTACCTGTGCTCGCACACACACACACACACACAGGTATGCACACCTCTCTACCTGTGCTCGCACACACACACACACAGGTATTCACATCTCTCTCTACCTGTGCTCGCACAAACACAGGTATTCACACCTCTCTCTACCTGTGCTCGCACACACACACAGGTATTCACACCTCTCTCTACCTGTGCTCGCACACACACACAGGTATTCACACCTCTCTCTACCTGTGCTCGCACACACACACAGGTATAGAGTGTGTCTCTCGCAGTAGACACAGGTATTCACAGCGAGCGTGTGTGTGTCCATAAGTGTACAGAGATATGGACACGTACCTTTGTGTGTCGCAGGCAGCGACACCACAAGTCCATACCTGTTCTTCGCAGATGACACCTCTCTCTACTGTGTGTGTCCATTAAGTGTTGGAGAGGAATGGGACGAGCTAACGTGTGTGTGTGCACCATAAGTGTGGAGAGGATGGACACACGTGTGGTGTGTGTAAGCACACAAGCTAAGTGGGTGGAGAGTCTCTCTACCTGTGCTTGCACACACACACAGGTATTCTACTACCTGTGCACACACACACACACACACACACACACACACACACACACACACACACCTCTCTCTACCTGTGCGCACACACACAGGTAATCACATGCCCATTAGGCATGCACACACTAATACAGTCGTTGAGCAATGCTGGGAAAGGCTGTAAAGAAGTCAATACCAGGTTAAAGGCGCATTGCATCATCACGCTTATCTCCCAGCCTGGTCTCTAACCAACTGCGGGCCTTACATACTGTGGGCGATGTGGTGTGTGTGTGTGTGAGTGACAGGCACGCAGAGTCCTGAGCGCCTATGACTGAAACCGTTTTCTATCTCTCATCACATTTCTCCAGATGACCTTGTACTGCTCAAGCCGAGGACATGCACGCCTGCTCCTCTGCGCTGCAAAGTAATTATCACCCGCTCTCCTGCCTGCTTGCTTGCCTGTCTGCCAGCCCGGCCCGGCTCGCTAGGAGGGATGGTCTATTTCAAGCGCCTCTCTCCAGGCTGAGATACAGATGTCCTCTCTACCCTTGCACCCCCGTACTACTACCCCGAGAGCGGATTAACAGCTGCGCCACTCCTCAGCTACTGTCGCTTTACATATATAAGCAGAGAATCTATAATAATAATAATAATAATAATAATAATAATAATAATAATAATAATAATAATGACAATGTCCAATAAGCATTATGATAGCAGCATGCAGGCTACACGACCATTCTGCCAGCACCTGCTGGCCGGTACAGGAGGTATAATGTCAGAAACGGGTTCGGTGTAAAATTGTTGAATCATAATTCTAACCAGTCTCCTAGCTAATGACAAGTGACCAGTCCCCGACTCTATCACAAACAGCAGTCCATATGTACACACACTACGAGATGCCACCTTGTTATTGCAATGACCGTGTGAGATTTCCAGAACGACAATTTAATGAATCCAGCCCCCTCTCTCTCATCCCTGTGAACGGATTGGATTGAGAGACAGTAAGTGCGGCTCTCAGAAATCAGACAAACACACATACACCGGGGGCTGCCTGCCATTCAATAAAGCCTGTATAATAATGCAACTCCATATAAAAAAAAACCTCTTCGATTGATGAGGAACAACCGGCATTTAAATCGTGCAACTGATCCCCCGGAGTCACAGAGGGATCGTTAAAGCGAATCACAATAACAGGGCTGCTGAAAGAATAGACACTTGATTCAAAACGAAACGCGCTCCTCTGTCTCTCACAGGCAAATACCTTCAATAAGAATAGGAGAAATAAATAACAGTAACGGATAGTTTGTAACACACATGTCCTTGTCTAAATAAGAGATTCCCTGTCACTGGAAACATGTCGAATCACCCTGAGCCGAGACACTGATGTTGAGACGCGCTTGGAATAGACAAGGAGAGAAAGGGAACAAGAAGAGAAAAATAATGAAATGCAGTGTCAGGAAAGCTGAGAGTCCAGCCCGGCTGCTGAGCGAAAAATAGCAGCAACAACGATAATAATCATAACAATGTTAGCATTGTTATTAATGTTATTGTGAATGCATTCGCAAAGATAGCATGCGAGGTTACATAATCCTTACACCCAGAACACACGTCTCAGTAATAATAACAAAGGGATCATTCTATAATAATAATAATAATAATAATAATAATAATAATAATATCACGGCGACGGTCAATTACTTTAATTGCATATCTGTTACACGCTCGTCTATGTTCTTTGTAAATGATCTTGTTCTCTGAATTGCATTGTTCTTCAATTCGGTGCAGCAGGTGTTTCAGAAGCAAGCGCCGCTCTCCTTTTGTCTCTTCTTTTAAACCAAATAACCTCAGAATGTGAACGAGCCGCGACGGGCAGTGCAAACACACACACCGTGAAAACGCGCTCGCTGCTCGCACACAAAGCCAACTTTCTTACTCAAGAACACAAATAAATGCAATGAATGCGTTTAACAAAGCACTCCCCGCAAAGACAATCACTGAGCCGTGTGCCTGCGTCCTGGTGCGACAGAACCTACCCCGCAATTACTGTGGCAGTTTGACCTTGTTAACGTGCTTCCGAAATCTCATTCGATCGCTACGAGCTCCGCACACAACAGGTCTGTCTCTGCGAGACGGGGGGTCTTTAGGGGACACAAAGTGACAGCAAAGGAGCTACGAGAGATGACAGTCCTACTAATAATTAACAATGAAATAAAAACAACAATAAAGACGTGGTCGCGTGCACTGGAAAGAAAAAGACCCCAGTCTCTTACCTTGCCTCTGGCTCTCCGTGTTGATGTACATGGCGGTCTAGTTGCCTGGTCCCCTTCTCTCTCTCTCTATTTTACAGCAGTTGTTGGCTGTTCTGCCGCCCGGTCTCTTGTTGGTATTGTGCCGGACACGCTGCACGGTACTGTTGCTTTAGTGGTGAGTGTTCTGCTGCGATCTGCGCTTATCGAGTCCCCTCTCCGCAGAGCTGGCTGTAGCGCAGGCTGGTGTGTGTGTTTAATTGGGGGGCTGCTTGTTTTGAATCTGTAGAAGCGATCTCTACTCGTGGATTCGTATGTGTGTGTGTTATACTAGCTATGCTGTTAGTAAGATATATAGCGAGTCATCCTCATCATCGCTGGGCTGCTCTCTCTAGCTATCTCCTTCCTTCTCCCTCCCTCTCTTTTCCTCTCGCAAAAAGCGGAGAGAACACAAACCCAGCACAGCGCTGGATAAGTGAATTAATTAGATTATAAAGGATCCATTAATTCAGAATTAAAGAAATAGAATCATACTACGGAAAGGTCGTCACCTCTCGCAACAGTCCTTGAGAAGAAAAATGACTCCTGAAGACACTATGGTTATTATTATACTTTGAAAAGCCGGAGCAACAATGCTTGAGACGGCGGTGTCGAGCTACATTCCCTCGAAGAGCCTAGCAGGGCGCAGCGCACAGGTATCTAGAACTGTCGATAGAGGCAGACAGGTGTAGGTTGTTAGGCGCTGCTAACACGGGCACGGGCAGATGTATTTACCGGCAGTCGCGCAGCACGTGTAGGTTATAGTTTCATTGCATGCCTGTCAGACTCACAGTCACAGCGGCAGCGTAGGTGAATGCAGTGGCTTTATGCCGCTGGAACACCTTTCCCCAAATCCGAGGGAGGGGGTAGGAGTGGCAACGGGGATTTTATAGAAGGTGAGGGTTGTTGCATCACAGGTGACGCAGTTTAGGATTCTAGTTGACCCCGTCAACAAGCGAGCTGATTCTGTAATGGCTCGACCCATTGCGCACAATTCTAGAATGGGTTGCGGAACCTATAGCAGAACAAGTCTAGAATGGTTCGGGTAATTTACTGTAGATATCATAACTATTACAGAGTGGGTCAGAACCGGCCTTAGAATGATTTGGATTCTCAATTGGGCCGCAATGAAAGCCCAACAAGCACACTTGTTTGTATTGTTTTACTCCGACTCTGCTAGTATCCAGAAGCGACACGTGACTCTTTCAATTCCGCCTCCTTGTTTGGGATGATAATGTAACCGTGGAATCGTTTGTCACAGTAAACCATTTGTGTAAATTGCAAAATAAAACAAGCATCGTTCACTCGATTTTTTTTTTATAACAGCATTTTATTAAATACAAGCGATTCTAGTCTAATTCAATCTCACGACTGCATGTCAGAAAAGGTCAGCTTCAGTTCTTGTCTGCAGTATAATTCCTTGGTTTTTCTGTCGCATGCTGTACTCTCTACTGTCCAAGAAACAGCCAGCAGAGCCCTGCCATGGTGAAAGTCCGTGTCGCCACTGACCGTGCTGAGCAGGAATAGAGAGCGACCTTCACCCGGGCCAACTCCCCTATGTGAAGGTGTGAGTGTGCGCCAGCGAGACACACACAACGACCCCTGGAAGGAAAGGTGGTTTCAAAACGATTTAGCTAAAATAATTTACTTTAATTATTAGCATTAGGTTTTTCAACATTACAAATGTATAATAATCATAATAATATAAAATGATTAACTTCTAAAACGAATCGTTATTACAATTGTGTCTTTTACATTGGTAAGTTCTGATGAAACCCTAAGATTACAGGTCCGCCACATACACGCAAGTACACACAGATACACGCAGAGATACCTGGACACGCACGCACATCAGTGCTATCATGCGGAACGAACAAGCTACAAACTGGAAAGAAGCTCTTTGCTACACACAGCTGACGAGCTCCACAGACGGCTGAACTGAAACTGCAGCCGTTATGAAGCAAGCCCTGTTTTTCTCTCTCTCTCTCTCTCTCTCTCTCTCTCTCTCTCTCTCTCTCTCCTCTCCTCTCTGTGTGTCGAGAGTTAGCTCCATCCTTCCGGGGCTGGGGAGCTAGTGGATTGTTAAGCGCTGCGAGAGAGAGATACGAAGAGTCACCAAGCTGAGCTGCTGTTCCTTCCAAAGGGTAGAGGGATGCTTCAGAGCTGGAGAGAGAGAGAGAGAGAGAGAGAGAGAGAGAGAGAGAGAGGGTAAAGTCAACGCTGGAGAGCTGTGAGTGGAGTGTGTACACAGCTGAGCGGGCCAGATGAATGATGACTCGCTGATGCCCCCTGGCTGTGCCCCCCAGGAGGACCCACAGTTTACTTAGAAAAACAGAACTGCTGGAGCAGTCAAGCAGAAATGAGCCTGGAGTAGAGGAGAGGGGAGGGAGAAGAGGGAGAGGGGGAGAGAAAAATATAATATGACATGAGAGATATAAAATATGGAATTAAACTGATCTGGCCTGTCAATGTTTATTGAAATCGAACTGCATGTCATTATTTTACTGTATTTTCTAACTCTCTTGTTGTCCTGGTGAAAGAGTCCCCTCCAGAAAGGGGGGCTCTCATCTGCTCAAAGTGGGTTCCCTAATCTGGAGGAAGGGGGACCCTCACCTTTTAAAAGTCCATATCCACATAGATATAGATTTAGCTACGGCACACCATCGCCTCTCCTCCAGGGAATGGACGGCTGTTTAAATCCATTTGAATGGGTCTAATGAGCTGCAAACACACAGAGGAGATTACCATCGGGCAGCAAGCTGTTCTTCATTGGTGGTGTAGTGTTAACAGCAGGCTTTGCTTTGTCCTTCCTGACTGTAACTCTGTCCAGTCAGGAATCCTGGCCATCCGATCAGGAAGAGTCTGGGAAAACACATTTTTATGAACTTTATTTAGAGATTCCTATTTTCCTATTCAGAGATCTGAGCGGCCATTCCTATCCATAGCTATACATTTCCACATGTTTCTATAGACTAAATGTCCACTGTTACCACTGTTTACAATGCTTCCCTGTGCTTTACCAGACCTCTCTGTGCTTTAAAATGCTTCCCTATGTTTCCTTACCTCTGTGCTTTACAATGCTTCCCTATGCTTTACCAGACCTCTCTGTGCATTACAATGCTTCCCTGTGCTTTACCAGACCTCTCTGTTTTACAATGTTTCCCTGTGCTTTACCAGACCTCTCTGTGTTTTACAATGCTTCCCTGTGCTTTACCAGACCTCTCTGTGCTTTACAATGCTTCCCTGTGCTTTACCAGACCTCTCTGTGTTTTACAATGCTTCCCTGTGCTTTACCAGACCTCTCTGTGCTTTAAAATGCTTCCCTATGTTTCCTTACCTCTGTGCTTTACAATGCTTCTCTATGCTTTCCTGTGCTTTCACTGTGCTTTGTTACACTGTGGTGTGCTTTTACTGCTGGCCACTTTTCTAATTGAAGGATAACTCAACTCAGCTTTCTAGGGATCAGGGTCTCCTATAGCAGCTGACTCGCCATCCCAGGGACAAGAAAAGAATGACTTTCCTGAAAAACACAAGCTGAGATTCCGAGCTGCTGCTCCTGTTTCCCTTTTGAAATCCTGCTGGGAAATACATGTAGCTAACTACAGAAAACCTAGTAGATGTACCTATTGGTTTAGAAAAAGCACTGCCACACACTCACTCACAGGCAGGCAGGCAGGGTATTTGCTTTGCAGAGTTTATTTGTATGTATTTTCTCAGCCTGGGTTCTGTGATAAAGACCCAGCCCAGTGGATAAACAGAGCAGGGCATTTTGAAACAGCTCCCCCTCTCACTGCCCAGCACAGGGAAGTAGGGCACAGCGCAGGGGAGCAGGGAGCAGGGCACAGCACAGGGGAGCAGGGCACAGGGTAGGGGAACAGGGTCCAGAGCAGGGGAGCTTTGTTTTTATTTGGTTACTGGAAGCTGATGCAGTTATCATTGTCTTCAATACTAGAGGGGGAGGGAGGATGAAAGGAAGAGAAGGGATGATGAAAGGAAGAGAAGGGAGGATGTATAGTCGACTGCTAGCGTTGTGGGGCAGGATTCCGGAGTTTCAGCTGGTTTGCCGCGTGTGTTTGAGTTAAGCAGAGCTCATATTAATTAAGTGATTAGTGTTCTGAGCGCCATCTTCGACCGCAACATTAAAGCATTCAGCTAATTACAAAACTCAGCCAATCAACAGAGAGTTCAGTTTGCTGTTGACGGGGACTGTAGTCTAGTTAGTGAACTTCATGAGCGTTACTGAAGTGAAACCAGAAGAACATTCTCAGACTGCTCATTCACATTCCAGCACAGCCTTGACACAACCCAGCCATTCCATCTGCTCCTTCTTATGAAATTTTAACATTTCATTAACGTCGGACAGGAAGAAGGACAGATGCGTTACTGGAAGATTAAAAATTCAGACGAATGATCTTCCCTTTGTGATCGGGGCTGGTGAGGAACAGTAAGTCCTATTGGAATGGGGGGATTAAACTTTGCAGGACTTTCCATCATCACAGCTGAGGAGTCTGCAAGAACACATTGGGATCCCTGAGGAGGGACTGCCATGCTGCAGCTGGGCCAGGAGGAGAGACCAGCGAGAGCAGAGAGTGCAGGAGAGGTCTGGTAAAGCATAGGGAAGCATTGTAAAGCACAGAGAGGTCTGGTAAAGCATAGGGAAGCATAGTAAAGCACAGAGAGGTCTGGTAAAGCATAGGGAAGCATTGTAAAGCACAGAGAGGTCTGGTAAAGCATAGGGAAGCATTGTAAAGCACAGAGAGGTCTGGTAAAGCATAGGGAAGCATTGTAAAGCACAGAGAGGTCTGGTAAAGCATAGGGAAGCATTGTAAAGCACAGAGAGGTCTGGTAAAGCATAGGGAAGCATTGTAAAGCACAGAGAGGTCTGGTAAAGCATAGGGAAGCATTGTAAAGCACAGAGAGGTCTTGTAAAGCATAGGGAAGCATTGTAAGCACAGGGAAGCATTGTAAAGCACAGAGAGGTCTGGTAAAGCATAGGGAAGCATTGTAAAGCACAGAGAGGTCTGGTAAAGCATAGGGAAGCATTGTAAAGCACAGAGAGGTCTTGTAAAGCACAGAGAAGCATTGTAAAGCACAGGGAAGCATTGTAAAGCACAGAGAGGTCTGGTAAAGCATAGGAAAGCTTTGCAAAGCGCAGAGAGGTCTGGTAAAGCATAGGGAAGCATTGTAAAGCACAGAAAGGTCTGGGGAAGCATTATAAAGCACAGATTGGTCTGGTAAAGCATAGGGAAACATTGTAAAGCACAGAGAGGTGTGGTAAAGCATAGGGAAGCATTGTAAAGCACAGAGAGGTCTGGTAAAGCATAGGGAAGCATTGTAAAGCACAGAGAGGTCTGGTAAAGCATAGGGAAGCATTGTAAAGCACAGAGAGGTCTGGTAAAGCATAGGGAAGCATTGTAAAGCAGAGAGGTGTGGCAAAGCATAGGGAAGCATTGTAACGCATACAGAGGTCTTGTAAAGCATAGGGAAGCATTGTAAGCACAGGGAAGCATTGTAAAGCACAGAGAGGTCTGGTAAAGCATAGGGAAGCATTGTAAAGCACAGAAAGGTCTGGGGAAGCATTATAAAGCACAGATTGGTCTGGTAAAGCATAGGGAAACATTGTAAAGCACAGAGAGGTGTGGCAAAGCATAGGGAAGCATTGTAAAGCATACAGAGGTCTTGTAAAGCATAGGGAAGCATTGTAAAGCACAGAGAGGTCTGGTAAAGCATAGGGAAGCACTGTAAAGCAGAGAGGTGTGGCAAAGCATAGGGAAGCATTGTAAAGCACAGAGAGGTCTGGGGAAGCATTATAAAGCACAGATTGGTCTGGTAAAGCATAGGGAAGCATTGTAAAGCATAGGGAAGCACTGTAAAGCACAGAGAGGTCTGGTAAAGCATAGGGAAGCATTGTAAAGCATACAGAGGTCTTGTAAAGCATAGGGAAGCATTGTAAAGCACAGAGAGGTCTGGTAAAGCACAGATAAACTATGATACATGCACTGTGTGCCCATGGGGAAAAGCAAAACAATTTCAACTGAGACAACTTTCAAGAGGTCTGTACCTCTATGCTGCACTGCCTGTTATTATGAGGCATCTCTTTTTTCATTTAGAAAGGTCAGGCAGTAGGACTGCAGTGCCTCTCTGGTCTCATCATGTTCAGATCACAGGCACAGTCTGTCAATCAGGAGTCTATCACAGTGTCACAGTCCATCAGTCTACAGGAGTCTATCACAGTCTGTCAGTCTATAGGAGTCTATTACAGTGTCACAGTCTGTCAGTCTGTAAGAGTCTATCACAGTATCACAGTCTGTCAGTCTATAAGAGTCTATCACAGTATCACAGTCTGTCAAGCTATAGGAGTCTGTCAGATTCTGTCCTGTCGTCTCCTGCTGCCTCTGCTTGAATAAGTCACTGCAGAATAAGATGATCATTTAGATTTGACATACCTATTTTTCTGTTGTTCAAAACCTTTGATATTGCTATGACACCAAGCGGACATTGCTGTAGGTCACATGGTGCGATTGCAGCGAGACCATTGGAGTGAATCTCCTTGAAGTGACAAATTTGCATCTGTCTCTACTCCAGTCTTACAGCGACATCTTGTGGGGCCACGTGGTACTCCAGGGCACCGCTGGTATACTGAGATTACAGTAAAACTTCCACTGTGAACAAATCGAGCCAGTCCAGATATTACTTCTTAATTACCATCTACAAACAAAACACTAACTGAACAAGGGCAAGGTGTCTTTCAGTTGTAATGACTGTTGCATTACGCATCGTAGCATTACTCCAGTGTTTGAAACGCACATTAGCCTTGCTCCCAGTCCCAGGTTTCAGAACACCCCTGTTGATAAGGTGTAGGGGTCCAGCAGTGTATTTAAAAAGGGCAAATTGCTTAAAGTCTAATTTATAAATTTACCAACCCATCCATTCTGCATTCCCAGCATCTTATTTTGTTTGAGTACCAACGTGCACTAGAAACATCGCACAGGAAACCACAGCGCTTCGTCTAAAAAATAAAAAAAAACACACATTGTTCAAATTCGGCCATCCTAAAAAAAACAAGCTGTACACATGCAGGTGGCGTGTCGACCCCACTTCTTACAAGAGCCAGTGCAACTCCCCGGGAAACGATGTAAACCGCATTCATCACTGCCCTACCTGTTGCGGAATCTCTATGCACAAGCTACTGTGATTTATAAATACATTTTCTATGTCCTTCTCCTCCGTGTCTATATGAGTGGAAGAACCATAAAAGGGGATGCAAGATGGGTTTGGGGGTGGGACTGCCGAGCCACAGATACAACGAGAATACCACCACCCTCCTTCCGCTCTTCCCAAAACCAGGATCACCGTTTGGGACACAGATTCGCCGGGGCAGAACCGGGACTGTTTATTATTGCAATAACTTATGAAAAGAGGAATCTAGCAGCACAGATCTGTGTCAGATATTAATATTGTTTCTTTTTCTGCAGAATTCATAGAAGCTTGCACTACTGAAAGGATAAAAACACATGCTAAATTAATACAGCATATGGGTGTACACCCATTACATACATAATTCAATTAAAACAGTCGCCGGTTTGGAGATTGTCATTTTTCTCTAGGAACTGGGATCGGAAAAAGCTGAAGGGACTCGAGTTGGGTGTTGGTTTCGGCTCGGCTCGACTTTGAGGGTTTGAATAGACCGCTGAACAGTTCAGAGGTCCGGGACGGAAGAGGGGCGGCTGCCGCTTGGACCAGAGCATTGGGACTCGGGAATGATTTAGCGCAACACAGGAGAGAGACAGGATCGAGGGATTTCTCTGTAAGGAAGACAGAGTGGGATGCGGGCCTGTTAGTATGTACTGTGATGTAATGACTGGTGTGTGTCAACGTGTGACCCCGCAGCCTCTATACAAGTGCGTTGCTCGCTAGATGTTATTATATAATATCATTATTAATAATGAATACAGCATCCTCAGTTTAAACGGCACCTACAATATCAATAGTTAATGGTACTCTTAGTCTTATCTCCTTGTGACCTGCGTGAAAAGCAGGAGGCTTCTGCAATGTCACCTTACCTGACTGTCAGGTAGGCACACCTGGACAGGTAACCTATGAGCCATTCCGTTTACCTGTTTGTCAGGTAGGCAGTGACACACACCTGAGATGAGCTGGGACACTGAATCCTGTCTGCAGGTGTGCTGCAATACAGAGACCGAGAAAGAGAGAGACAGAGAGAAAGAGAGACAGATGCATATGCATGCTCTGACTCCCAGCTTCCCTGGGCAGGGATGGGGTAATGAACAGTGATGACACTTCGTTCACAAAATGTTTTATTATGTTTGCATTGTGAAACAAGACCAGAGGCACTAAGAACTAGAGGCACAGCTGTGCAGGTCACCAAGCGCTTCCGAGATGAATGCAAACCCTCCCAGCCCAGTTAATATAAATACAATAATAACCATGAAATGATCACGTGATGTTAATCTGCATCTTATCAGCATCACGGTACCATGACAGCAGTGTCCTGAGAGACAGTGTTTGGGAGGATGCTGCTCTGTAATAGGGCTGGGGCAGCAGTGTCCTGAGAGATAGTGTTTGGGACAGCAGTGTCCTGTGAGACAGTGTTTGGGATAGTGCTGCAGAGAAAAAAATAAATATAATTGCATAGAAAGGGATGGGAGTGAGAGATGCAAAAAACAGAGGGAGGAGAATGTGTGGGAGAGGAGAGAACAGGATGAGAGAGAGATATTATCAGGTAAGCTCGTTCCTTGGCAGCGTGTGCATGTCAGTGCGTGTGCATCAATGTGTGTGTGCGTGTGTCAGTGTGTTACAACATTTTAACTTTACACTCTACTGGCACCATATTTAAGTAAATTGTCTTGTGAACAGACTGGCAGACAGACTTTCACAGGACTGAACTCGCCCTGCACACAGCCAGGCTTTCACAACTGAACTCACCCTGCAGACAGCCAGGCTTTCACAACTGAACTCACCCTACAGACAGCCAGGTTTTCACAACTGAACTCACCCTGCAGACAGCCAGGCTTTCACAACTGAACTTGCCCTACAGACAACCAGGTTTTCACAACTGAATTCACCCTGCACAGCCAGGCTTTCACAGGACTGAACTCGCCCTGCAGACAGCCAGGCTTTCACAACTGAAATCACCCTGCAGACAGCCAGGCTTTCACAGGACTGAACTCGCCCTACACACAGCCAGGCTTTCACAGGACTGAACTCACCCTGCAGACAGACGGCTTCATCCCCAGTGCTATCAGCTCCTCACCACCACAAGCCCAAATCCCTGAAATATTGTTACTTGAAATGAGAAAGGAACTGTTGTTTCCTTAGAACAATCTTGTGTTTATTTGGTGGGTGGCTCCCCCTCCCCCTCCCCAGGTCAGTGCAGTTTGTACAGAATCTGTGAAAAACAGTTGCAATAAGAAATGCCTGCATTGCCGTGGCAATGTTGAAATCCACGCGCCCGGAATGCTGCTGCTGTGTGTAGCCCTGCCTCTTCTCTCTGTAACAGGAAGTCAGAAAAAAATGCAAGCTGAGAATCAGTTAATAACATATGCATTTAGTAATAAAAAACAAAATTGTGCATCATATATAGTCACCTTACCTGAGAACTAATTTCCAAGCAGCAAAATTCAAACCCAAGAAAAAGCTACATGTGCAGGCGTGACCCCTCAGATTCATTGAGAGAAACTCTGCAAATCTGTGTGACCCCTCAGATTCACTGAGAAGCTCTGCAGATCTGTTTGACCCCTCAGATTCACTGAGAAGCTCTGCAGATCTGTGTGACCCCTTAGATTCACTGAGAAGCTCTGCAGATCTGTGTGACCCCTCAGATTCACTGAGAAGCTCTGCAGATCTGTGTGACCCCTCAGATTCACTGAGAAGCTCTGCAGATCTGTGTGACCCCTCAGATTCACTGAGAAGCTCTGCAGATCTGTGTGACCCCTCAGATTCACTGAGAAGCTCTGCAGATCTGTGTGACCCCTCAGATTCACGGAGAAGCTCTTCAGATCTGTGTGACCCCTCAGATTCATGGAGAAGCTCTGCAGATCTGTGTGACCCCTCAGATTCATTCAGAAGCTCTGCAGATCTGTGTGACCCCTCAGATTCATTCAGAAGCTCTGCAGATCTGTGTGACCCCTCAGATTCATTCAGAAGCTCTGCAGATCTGTGTGACCCCTCAGATTCATTCAGAAGCTCTGCAGATCTGTGTGACCCCTCAGATTCATTCAGAAGCTCTGGAAGCCTCTACAGGGACATTGCACACTGAAAAATAAACTCTCTTTAAAGGGTAAAGTAATTCTGCTCACTCTTTGCAGGATTTCTCTTAACCTTGTCCTACTTCACACTCTGCAGTGAAGCACACAGGAGAGGTTTCAGCAGCTGGGAGTCAGGAAAGTAGCGCAAACCTAAAATAAATACTATTGACATCCAGTCAAAAAACCTAAACCCCACTTTCTCCTGGTCTGGTACAGCCCCCCTCCCCCCTGTCCTGCCATCGCAGGGGCGCAGTCCATCTGCTGATCCTGTGAGCGTGACAACCTTGTTTAATGAAACATTTGAAGCAAGCTTACCAGAGTACTCCAGCATGCCTCAGACGTAGATGCCGACCCACAGCAGCAGGAAGAGCACCCCGAAGCCCATGAAGACAGAGGCGACCAGCGAGATGAGCAGCTCCTTGTAGACATCACGCGTGTACTTGGTGGAGGTCACCTCATAGCTGAGGCAAGGAGTCAAGGAAACGGAGGACTGTATCACAACACAGCTCTACACTAGACTACCACAGCAAGTTTAACCCTTTGCAGTCCTATGTCGGACCAGTTTCCCCATTACAATTTTCCCTTTCCAGTCCGATGTCGGCCCCTGTCCAACATCAAAAAGACATAACGCACAGGTCTCTAGTCGTTTTTTCACCGGAAAGCCTAGAAAACCTTTCAAAAGCTGAGTGAGACCGATAGGAGCCGAATGAAACCTGGAAAAAGCGAAAAAAACCTTTAAAAAGCCGACGACCTCACCCCAAAAGCGGTGATTGAGAAAACCTTTCAAAAGCTGATTGAGACCGATAGGAGCCGAATGAAACCTGGGGAAAAAAAAAAAAGGCGTATCTCGTCACCCCACGCATTACAGAGTACAGAATAACTGTGTGGGGTCTCAATGCTTCAATCTTACATATTACATCACATCAAGATCACTATTTGCTGTGTGGCGTCTCAAGCTCTTCAAGACCACTATTTACCACTGTGACCTATTCCATGCCCTCGAGGACCTCCGTCCCTCTGTCCAAGGTCTGTCTCCACTTCATTTCTGACGGTGATGCTGGTTTCTGTGCTCCTCTCAAAGCATTAGCTAGTTCACTGTGTCCAGTCCAAGGCAGCTGCTACCCATTCAGGGAGAGGGCAGAGCCGTGCTGGCAGAAGGATACACAAAGAACCAGGCGGTGAAGAACATGCCAATGGCAAGCAGCACCACAGTGAGATGAGGGAAGACAGCCGGGTTCACCGGGCTGGTGTACCGAGTCATTGCTTCCAGCTCCTGAACAGAGAGAACGAACGAACGAGAGAGAGAGAGAGAGAGAGAGAGGGTTAAACACAGAGGGGGAGAGAGAGAAAGGGAGATAGAGGGTTGAACACAGAGAGGGGGAGAGAGAGAGATCATCAGGCTTAAGCCAGGACAAGAAAACATCTAAATATTAAACAAAAACAGAAATCCTATAAAAAGGACAAATTGTAGTTTTATGAGGATTAAATATAGATTGACCTTCTTAGAAATAACCCTGCTGTCGTAAAGGTCTTAGGTCGGCCAGGGTGTCGTTGGCTCACCCGCGCACCAGCGACCCCTGTGGTCTGGCTGGGCACCTTCGGGCTTGCCTGCAACCTGCGTTGTCCTCCAACGCTGTAGCTCTGGCTTTTTAGTGGTTTACTTTCTTATGTAGCGATCCTGAGACAGTTAACACGACGCTGACAATGGTCGCGTTCTTGTAGCGCAGATTTCCGCAGTTATGCACAGAATCGCGGAGATGCGCGTTCTGCGAGGGCAGCTGCGTGACGTCAATCAACGCCACACGCAGAACTCTGAACAGATTCTGCACAGCCGAGCTTTGAAAAGTTACTGCTGGAGACTGGCTGCGGCTATGAAACAAAGAGACGATTCGGAGATCACGAGTGACCTGCTGACTGGAATTCAAACAACCACCAAAAATAATGCTGCTGGACCCTTCTTTGCGGAGGCGAACGACATCATATCGTACAATGAAGCCGGGATCAGCCTGGAAAACGCCATGCCGTACACAATGTACTAAATCTGTAATGCGTGATCTACAATATTACAATAAACATCATGTTAATCAGTTACATTAAACTGACTCTATATAGGCAGATATTCCAGACAAAATGTAAATACAGGACGTTTCAAAATGTGTTCTACGCTGAAAGGTTTGGAGACGGCGTGTGACGTCAGACAGAAAGCAGCCACGAGCAGCCGGCGCAGCAAGCTGTGGGATGCGAGAAACGCAACCAGAGTTTTACTGAGCTTCCTGTAATAATAATCCCTTTGCGTAGGGACAGGTTGCGCCAGTAACTGCTGGGATACAGTGTATAGAAACACAACAGGAAAAGCTACAGTAATCAAGGCAGGACCTCGACTGTGTTTAAATGAAGGCTCCCGTTTAATTTGTAGAGAGGCCATTCCCCCCACAAAGTGCTGGATATTATATATTAAAAATATATATTGATATTATCGCATCATACACGCTAAAACGCACATTCGGGTAACTGTAACAAGATTTCTAGCTAGATTTGCCGGTACTCACCATGTTGATTCTGTTTGCGACTCTCAGCAAGGCCACGTACAGTCGCCTGCTGCTCAGCGCAGTATGGGAAATGTAGTTCTGAGGGTCCCGCTTCTCCGGCACGAAATTTAGGAGTGGGGAGCAGAGAGAGGCGGCGCTGTTTATTTTACGAGCATGCTATTAAATTAGAGTCTGTTTTCCTGAAAATTAAATAACAGTACACTAAAAACCTTGCTTTACACGCAATAGATGCCTGTCAGAAAACTACAATTCCCAAGTAGCAGACTATAAAGTACTTAACCAATGAAAAGAGATGACGTTTGACGGGGCGGGTCTTTTCGGGAGAATGAGCCATCTAGTGTAAAAGACTAGACCTTCTCGGTTAGTGCACAGTACGTATGATTGCAACTTATTAACTGTACTGAAGTAGTTGTTTACCTACAATATATTCTCACATTTAAGAACATAAGAACATAAGAAAGTTTACAAACGAGAGGAGGCCATTCAGCCCATCTTGCTCGTTTGGTTGTTAGTAGCTTATTGATCCCAAAATCTCATCAAGCAGCTTCTTGAAGGATCGCAGTGTGTCAGCTTCAACATTACTAGGGAGTTGATTCCAGACCCTCACAATTCTCTGTGTAAAAAAGTGCCTCCTATTTTCTGTTCTGAATGCCCCTTTGTCTAATCTCCATTTGTGACCCCTGGTCCTTGTTTCTTTTTTCAGGCTGAAAAAGTCCCTTGGGTCGACACTGTCAATACCTTTTAGAATTTTTGAATGCTTGAATTAGGTCGCCACATAGTCTTCTTTGTTCAAGACTGAACAGATTCAATTCTTTTAGCCTGTCTGCATATGACATGCCTTTTAAGCCCGGAATAATTCTGGTCGCTCTTCTTTGCACTATTTCTAGAGCAGCAATATCTTTTTTCTAGCGAGGTGACCAGAACTGCACATTATATTCAAGTGCATTATATTCTAGTGCATTGTACAGTTTTAACATTACTTCCCTTGATTTAAATTCAACACTTTTCACAATGTATCCGAGCATCTTGTTAGCCTTTTTTATAGCTTCCCCACATTGTCTAGATGAAGACATTTCTGAGTCAACAAAAACTCCTAGGTCTTTTTCATAGATTCCTTCTCCAATTTCAATATGTCCCATATGATATTTATAATGTACATTTTTATTTCCTGCATGCAGTACCTTACACTTTTCTCTATTAAATGTCATTTGCCATGTGTCTGCCCAGTTCTGAATCTTGTCTAGATCATTTTGAATGACCTTTGCTGCTGCAACAGTGTTTGCTACTTTTGTGTCGTCTGCAAATTTAACAAGTTTGCTTACTATACCAGAATCTAAATCATTAATGTAGATTAGGAATAGCAGAGGACCTAATACTGATCCCTGTGGTACACCGCTGGTTACCACACTCCATTCTGAGGTTTTTCCTCTAATCAGTACTTTCTGTTTTCTACATGTTAACCACTCCCTAATCCATGTACATGTGTTTCGTTGAATCCCAACTGCGTTCAGTTTGAGAATTAATCTTTTGGGCGCGACTTTGTCAAAAGCTTTCTGGAAATCTCTTTTGCATCCTCAAAAAAATCAAGCAAGTTAGTTAGACACGATCTCCCTTTCCTAAAACCATGTGGACTGTCTCCCAGGACCCTGTTACCATATAGGTAATTTTCCATTTTGGATCTTATTATAGTTTCCATAAGTTTGCATATAATAGAAGTCAGGCTTACTGGTCTGTAGTTACCTGGTTCAGTTTTGTTTCCCTTTTTGTGGATGGGTATTACGTTTGCAATTTTCCAGTCTGTCGGTACCACCCCTGTGTCAAGAGACTGCTGCATGATCTTGGTTAGCGGTTTGTAAATTACTTCTTTCATTTCTTTGAGTACTACTGGGAGGATCTCATCCGGCCCAGGGGATTTGTTTATTTTAAGAGCTCCTAGTCCCTTTAACACTTCTGCCTCAGTTATGCTAAAGTTATTTAAAACTGGATAGGAACTGGATGACATGTGGGGCATGTTGTCAGTATCTTCCTTTGTAAAAACTTGTGAAAAGTAATCATTTAATATGTTTGCTATTTTTTTTTCTTCAGCTCAAAGCTACCATTTCGCCATTGGTATAATAAAAACATTTAAACTATTATCTAATGAATAATAATAATAATAATAATATAATAATAATAATAATAATAATAATAATAATATAATTTGCGGATTTGGGTTTTGCAAGTTAAGTTCGTCTCGCAATTGTTTTCTCAATGTACATCTCAGTATCGGGTCATAGCGACATCCAGCCAGATCATGTAATTACACGAGTGCGGCACACAGTGGCAGCAAAGCACCGCTATTCGCTGCAGGAGTCTGCCTGTGCTTGTTTGCTAACAAGCCCTGTATACGGGGTTGATGTCTTTGAGATTTTATATATATATATATATATATATATATATATATATATATATATATATATATATATATATATATATATATATATATATAATATACCATTTCAAAATTGTTTTGAATGCTGTGAAGCCCAGATCTGCCGCTGAAGCTGTGACATCAGCCGCCCCACTCTACCATTGTGCCAGCAGTGGAATCATGCAATCCAAGGTGAAGCTGGTGGCTTCATATGATTACAGAAGCGCAGAATTACAATCTAATGTGAACGTAAAAGTGGAACAGTGAGTGACTGACAGTGACTTATGTAGGAAAAGCAAGAGAGAAACAAACACAAAAACACATTCTCATACAAGGACAGGTAACACAGGACAACTCACAGAACAGGACAGAACAGAGAGGAGAGGGGGGGGGGAGAGATATGCTGCCCCCCCTTGTCTATATTTCACCTGCACTTCGATTCACTAGGGTTCTTTAGATTCAGAAGAAAAACATTTTTATATCTGTGTTTTTCTCTTTGTAGAGATTTGAAGAATCGTGTTTAATAAATTTTCTCTAAGAGGGTGTGGTGTGCACTTTGTGAGGCCATTGTGTTGCAGCAATGCAGACTCACTGATCACACCAGTTCAGAATATTGAAATCTGCTTTAATTAATTACAGAGAGGCAGCTGCACCCACTTCTGACAGCCTGAGGCTGAGTGAGAGGAATGGGCTTGTTTGATTGGCGGCTCCATAGACTGTGCTAACTGTGCCCTGATTGGCCATTCCGCCGGACAGGTAGACACTGATAGGCTGTTTATGTATGAGGGTGTGTGAGGGTTGTGCCCTATTCCCAGCCCTGTGTGTGCGTGTCACTGCGTTAGTCTGTGTGCGTGTCTGTGTGTGCGTGTCTGTGTTAGTGCGTGTGTCTGTGTTAGTGCCTGTGTGTGTGTGTCTGTGTTAGTGCCTGTGTGTGTTAGTTTCTGTGTGTGTGTGTCTGTGTGCGCATGTCTGTGTTAGTGCCTGTGTGTGCGTGTCTGTGTTAGTGCCTGTGTGTGTGTGCGTGTCTGTGTTAGTGCCTGTGTGTGCGTGACTGTGTTAGTGTCTGTGTGTGTTAGTGTCTGTGTTAGCATCAGTGTATGTGCTTTGCTGCCCTATGCTCCACTCTTCAATGAGGTCAGCACAGCTCTCAGGATGGCAGCCACAGCGATAGCACCAGGGTCAGGGAGGCGGAGTCTCGCCGCGCTAATGTAACTGGCTCTGCCTGCCCTTGCTGTGAGATCACGAGTCAACTCCGCCCCCAACTCAGCTTGCTGAAAGAGAAGAGGAGAGGGGGGGGGGGAGCATTAGTGCTATCCATGCCTCAAACAGGAGCAGTGTCTCTGCTGGGTGGCTCTACACTCAAAACATGCATCATTGTGCTCGGTTTGCTGTAGTCACAATGTACTATACAGGTGAAGTCAGTTTCAAGGCATTTAACTCTGCAGTGGAAACATAACCAGACTTCTCTAGGGCTGTACCAGACTAGCATATATGTGCAGTGAGAACACAGTAACAGAGTACCTGGTCTGCCTGATCCCTGTGTCGCAGCATCTATCTCATACCTGCACAGCCCGCTCCAGCACCTTCATCTCTCCACCAGGGGGCGACGAGCGCAGACCCTCCAACTCCTGCACTGCAGGGCACAGGGCATCCAACTGCAACACAGCACACACGGGGTTAATGCAGTGGGGCCCAGCACACACGGGGTTAATGCAGTGGGGCCCAGCACACATGAGGTTAATGCAGTGGGGCCCAGCACACACAGGGTTAATGCAGTGGGGCCCAGCACACACAGGGTTAATGCAGTGGGGCCCAGCACACACGGGGTTAATGCAGTGGGGCCCAGCACACACGGGGTTAATGCAGTGGGGCCCAGCACACACGGGGTTAATGCAGTGGGGCCCAGCACACACGGGGTTAATGCAGTGTGAATAGTTTTTCTTGTGTGAAGAGATGCAGCTCTTACCATGGTCCTGTCCCCAGGCTCAGCACCGCCATACCTGCAAAAAGACCAAGAGCAGGCTGAATACAGTACCGCTGTTCCAATGACTGTCCTCTCCTCCCACCTCCTGCAAAGCCTCACCTCTTCATGGCCTCGATCCCAGCATGCAATGCGTCGGCCCATGCTGCGGGGGTACTTTGGGTGCGTAGGGGCAGGGCAGCAGCCGTCAGGAAGAGACTATAGAGCTGGGGGGGAGACAACAGCATATAGTAATAGCATGGCTCAGTGCACAGTGCTGGCTCAGGCAGACAGACATTTCAGCATTGTTGCCAAAGGTACAACTATCAAGTAGACAAACATCTTGGCTCAGGCCTACCTTCCTGTTATGAAAGCGGTTAGAACAGCATTGACAATCAGCTTTCATTACCAGAACTAAGGCCTATACAATGTTGAATAAAATTGTGTTACAAAGACACAGAGTAATCAGGTACTGGGGTCACCAGGCACAGTGCAAATTTGATAATTTTGAGTTTGAGGCGACAATGACAGGTATGTACTTACTGCCCCTGAGGAACCACCCATTCTTTCTTGGACCAATCCAGCAAGGGAGGAGAGGAGCTGGGCGGGGCAGTCTGGGATCACATGACCTCCCAGCCACTCCTGGATTGCTGCAAACACAACCAATCACAGACTAAGAATCAGCAATGAAACAGGCACACGCTGCCATCAAACTGAGATACATGCTGCCATCAAACTGAGACACGCGCTGCCAGGTGAGACGGGGGTGCAGCCTGGTCACTCACCTCGTGCCGCCCTGGCGTGTGTGCCTCCACAATCTCCGTCCCCCGCTGCACGGTCCAGTTCATCGAGTTCCTCCTGCATAGCAAGCAGAGAGGAACAGACTTGCTGCAGGACTCTCCGGGACAACAGAGCACTGGGACCTGAGGGGACAATGAGGGGACATGCTGGAGACACAGGGATAACACAGCGCTGGGACCTGAGGGGACAATGAGGGGACATGCTAGATACACAGGGACAACACAGCGCCAGGACCTGAGGGGACATGCTGGAGACACAGGGACAATAAAGAGACACAGGGAACTCAGGAGACAAGAAGGGGACATGCTGTACACACAGGGACAACAAAGAGACATAAGAACAACACAGCGCATGGAATGGTGTTGTCCCTGTGTCTCTCCCAGGCTCCCTACCCTCAGTGCCTGCACTCTCAGCTTCTGCACTCTCCTTCTGCACTGGCTGGATGGTCCGGCTCCGCCCAGTCAGTGGAACTCGGCCTGTGATTGGCCAGGCCGGGGCTGCCGTCTCAGCGTCTGTCAGGAGAGAAGCAAAGAAGAGAGGAGAACAGAGTGAGAGGGCATGGGACAATGGGAGAGAGGGTTAGGGGATGAGGGACAAAGTGAGTGTAGGGACAGAGAGACAGAGTGAGTGGAGGGACAGAGGGACAGAGTGATAGTAGGAACAGAGGAAAAGAGTAAGTGGAGTGAAAGCTTTGTCCAGGGTGGAAGAGAGCTGTATCCGCTCAGAAATGTTCACTCACTCCTGAGTTGAGATATAAGATTGTGCAGTGAGGGAGCGCAGTGAGGAAACGCAGCATGAGGGAGTGCAGTGTGAGGGAGCGCAGTGTGATGGAGAGCAGTGTGAGGGAGTGCTGTGTCAGGGTACGCAGTGTGATGGAGAGCAGTGTGAGGGAGTGCTGTGTCAGGGTGCACAGTGTGATGGAGAGCAGTGTGAGGGAGTGCTGTGTCAGGGTGCGCAGTGTCAGGGTGCACAGTGTGATGGAGAGCAGTGTGAGGGAGTGCAGTGTCAGGGTGCACAGTGTGATGGAGAGCAGTGTGAGGGAGTGCTGTGTCAGGGAGTGCTGTGTCAGGGTGCACAGTGTGATGGAGAGCAGTGTGAGGGAGTGCTGTGTCAGGGTGCACAGTGTCAGGGTGCACAGTGTGATGGAGAGCAGTGTGAGGGAGTGCTGTGTCAGGGTGCGCAGTGTCAGGGTGCACAGTGTGATGGAGAGCAGTGTGAGGGAGTGCTGTGTCAGGGTGCGCAGTGTCAGGGTGTGCAGTGTGATGGAGAGCAGTGTGAGGGAGTGCTGTGTCAGGGTGCGCTGTGTCAGGGTGTGCAGTGTGATGGAGAGCAGTGTGATGGGTGGCAGTGTTCACTCACCAAACAGTCTGAGCAGCTCCTCGTCCGTCACCATGAGAGTGAGGGAGACGCCGGCCATCTCCAGTGATGTAATGAAGGAGCCCGAGATCCCCCGAGCAACACTGACACCACGACTCTCTGAAAACACAGAGATAGGGACAGAGTAACATACTGTGCAGGGACAGACCAACACACTGCACAGGGACAGAGCAACACACTGCGTAGGGACAGAATAACACACTGCGCAAGGACAGAGTAACACACTGCGCAGGAACAGAGCAACACACTGCGCAGGGACAGAGTAACACACTGCGCAGGGACAGAGTAACACACTGCGCAGGGACAGAGCAACATACTGCGCAGGGACAGAGCAACACAATGAGCAGGGACAGAGCAACATACTGCGCAGGGACAGAGCAACACAATGAGCAGGGACAGAGTAACACACTGCGCAGGGACAGAGTAACACACTGCACAGAGACAGAGCAACACACTGCACAGGGACAGAGCAACACACTGCGCAGGGACAGAGCAACACACTGCGCAGGGACAGAGCAACACACTGCGCAGGGACAGAGCAACACACTGCGCAGGGACAGAGTAACACACTGCGCAGGGACAGAGTAACACACTGCACAGAGACAGAGCAACACACTGCACAGGTACAGAGCAACACACTGCGCAGGGACAGAGCAACATACTGCGGAGGGACAGAGTAACACACTGCGCAGGGACAGAGTAACACACTGCACAACAACGGTTACACACTCACACTGTACTGAGACTCACCCAGAGAACGAACAGCAGACCCAGCAACCACAGCCATCTCCAGACAGGACAGGCCACCCAGATTGTTCACCACAAGCACCACTGAGTCTCCTGCAACTCAGAGAACACTCCCATTATAAACACTGCACACACACACACTCATTACAAACACACACATTACAAACATACACACACACTCATTACAAACACACACACACCAACACCACGAGTCCCCTAGGTAGGACACACACACGCATACACATTACATGTGACTGCATTATACAGGGGCTGGGACCGTGTAGAACTGACTCAACCTGCACACATACCTGCTTTGAGAGGGAGATGGGATTGGCTGGAAGAGTCGGTCATGTGATCGATCATCATCGTCACAACTTCATCAGCTGAAGCTATCTGTTAATCAAATATTGAGGGAGCAGAAAACAGTACATCATTCAGAACCACAACAACAATATCAATAACAATAACAACAACAACAACAACAACATCATCAATGGGAAAAGAAAGCAGTCCTGCACTGAGCGACAAAAACAGACTTACCTTTGACCTTTTGATCCCTACTTCCCCATGGATCCCTACATGTAAAAACAGAAGCAGTGAAAGGGTTAAATGCTAATGTAATGTTGAAGTCAGACTGACAGACAGTCCTGTGAAGGGGGGGGGGGGTCGATCCTAGTAAAACCATTAATGCCTTCACCACTCACCCAGCCCCAATTCCATCTGGTCTGCTGCGAGGGTGAATGTTGGGCACGCCCCAGGCAGGCAGCAGGGAGACAGGCTGACCCCCAGAGTGCCTGTGTGAGGAGAGAGAATCACACTAATATACAAGCTTGCAACAGTAACAATGGCATTAACATTATTAATGTGTTATTCTCACCAATGTGCTGTGCAGCCCGGCTCACTCGCTCCACAATCTCCACCAAGGGGCGCCCCTCCTCTGCCAGAGCGCCAGCCAGCTGCAGGAAATGACACACAGGAAGAGGCAGAACTGAATCAGTCTTGTTCTCTTGACACTGCCCCTGTTCCACACACAGTCCCCACTCTTATCACCTGCCTCCCTCCCACCCACTATAGGTCACATATTCTCCTCCCTCTCTCCCTCCCCCACTCCCCCATCACCCTGTCGCCTAACCTTGTGAATGAGGACAGTGCCACACAGGCCCCGCCTCCCTGCTTTGCCAGGCTCTGTGAACGCACAGTCATCAGCGATGATCACCATGGCAACATCCATCCCCTCGGACCTCGCCTGCTCCAAAGCCAATCCGAAATTCAGCCGGTCCCCCGTGTAGTTCTTCACAATAAGCAGAACACCCTCTGAGAAAGAGAGAGAGAGAGAGAGAGAGAGAGAGAGAGAGAGAGAGAGAGAGAGAGAGAGAGAGAGAGAGCTTCCCTCAGCGCTCTGAGACATGGAATGCAGGAGAGATGGAGCAATGCAGATGGGTGAAGGGAGGAGACTCACCTGCTCCTGCCTCCATCACTGCTCGGATTGCAGCCAGGATGCTGCCAGGAGGGGGTGAACTGAATACGTCTCCAGCCACTGCGCCTGAGAGCATGCCCCTGCCCACATAGCCTGGGAGATAACAGAGAGGAATCAGTGACCCTGCCCACACAGCCCGGGAGAGAGCAGAGAGGAATCAGTAACCCTGCCCACACAGCCTGGGAAGAGGAGAGAGGAATCAGTCACCCTGCCCACACAGCCTGGGAGAGAGGAGAGAGGAATCAATAACCCTGCCCACACAGCCTGGGAGAGAGGAGAGAGGAATCAGTGACCCTGCCCACACAGCCTGGGAGAGAGGAGAGAGGAATCAGTGACCCTGCCCACACAGCCTGGGAGAGAGGAGAGAGGAATCAGTGACACACTGCCCACGACAGCCTGGTAATAGCAGAGAGGAAACAGTGACCCCTGCCCACACAGCCTGGAGAGAGGAAGAGGAATCAGTCACACCCTGCCCACAACAGCCTGGGAGAGAGGAGAGAATCATCAGTCACCCTGCCCACACCAGTACCTGTTTGAGAGGAGAAGGATACAGACATCCCACCCACACAGCCTGGGATAGAGAGGAAAATCTAAGATCAATCAGAGTCACCCTGCCCACCACAGATCCTGGAGAGAGTGAGAGAGGATAGTCACACCCTGCCCACACAGCCTGGGAGAGAGGAGAGAGGAATCAGTGACCCTGCCCACACAGCCTGGAGTGTGTAGGATAGGAGAGGAGATGCAGAATTTAGTAAAATTTAGAAACATCACATCAAAAAAAAAAAAAAAAAAAACCAAATACAACAAATTTAGGTATTTTAATTAGCATCACGTAATAAAAGAAACTATAGTATAAGTATAGTAGTGATGGGCAAAGTATAGTCATATCATAGTTAAAAATAAATGTCACATTTTTCCATTTTTGTCAGTTTTTTGTTAATTACATGGAAAACTACAAAGTGGCATGTATTTCAATGGGTTAGGTGTATTTCAATAGGTTAGGTGTATTTCAATAGGTTAGGTGTATTTCAATAGGTTAGGTATATTTCAATAGGTTAGGTGTATTTCAATAGGTTAGGTGTGTGCTTCAATAGGTTAGGTGTATTTCAGTAGGTTAGGGGTGTGCTTCAATACGTTAGGTGTATTTCAATAGGTTAGGTGTGTTTCAATAGGTTAGGTGTGCTTTAATAGGTTAGGTGTGCGCTTCAATAGGTTAGGTGTATTTCAATAGGTTAGGTGTATTTCAATAGGTTAGGTGTGTGCTTCAATAGGTTAGGTGTATTTCAGTAGGTTAGGGGTGTGCTTCAATACGTTAGGTGTATTTCAATAGGTTAGGTGTGTTTCAATAGGTTAGGTGTGCTTTAATAGGTTAGGTGTGCGCTTCAATAGGTTAGGTGTATTTCAATAGGTTAGGTGTATTTCAATAGGTTAGGGGTGTGCTTCAATAGGTTAGGTGTATTTCAGTAGGTTAGGTGTATTTCAATAGGTTAGGTGTGCTTCAATAGGTTAGGTGTGCTTCAATAGGTTAGGTGTATTTCAGTAGGTTAGGTGTGTTTCAATAGGCTAGGTGTGCTTCAATAGGTTAGGTGTATTTCAATAGGTTAGGTGTGCTTCAATAGGTTAGGTGTATTTCAGTAGATTAGGTGTATTTCAATAGGTTAGGTGTGCTTCAATAGGTTAGGTGTATTTCAATAGGTTAAGGGTGTGCTTCAATAGGTTAGGTGTATTTCAATAGGTTAGGTGTATTTCAATAGGTTAGGTGTGCTTCAATAGGTTAGGTGTATTTCAATAGGTTAGGTGAGTGCTTTAATAGGTTAGGTGTGCTTCAATAGGTTAGGTGTGTGCTTCAATAGGTTAGGTGTATTTCAATAGGTTAGGTGTGCTTCAATAGGTTAGGTATATTTCAATAGATTAGGTGTATTTCAATAGGTTAGGTGTATTTCAATATATTAGGTGAGTGCTTTAATAGGTTAGGTATATTTCATAAGAACATAAGGAAGAACATAAGAACATAAGAAAGTTTACAAACGAGAGGAGGCCATTCGGCCCATCTTGCTCGTTTGGTTGTTAGTAGCTTATTGATCCCAAAATCTCATCAAGCAGCTTCTTGAAGGATCCCAGGGTGTCAGCTTCAACAACATTACTGGGGAGTTGATTCCAGACCCTCACAATTCTCTGTGTAAAAAAGTGTCTCCTATTTTCTGTTCTGAATGCCCCTTTTTCTAAACTCCATTTGTGACCCCTGGTCCTTGTTTCTTTTTTCAGGCTGAAAAAGTCCCTTGGGTCGACACTGTCAATACCTTTTAGAATTTTGAATGCTTGAATTAGGTCGCCACGTAGTCTTCTTTGTTCAAGACTGAACAGATTCAATTCTTTTAGCCTGTCTGCATATGACATGCCTTTTAAGCCCGGAATAATTCTGGTCGCTCTTCTTTGCACTATTTCTAGAGCAGCAATATCTTTTTTCTAGCGAGGTGACCAGAACTGCACACAATATTCAAGATGAGGTCTTACAAGTGCATTGTACAGTTTTAACATTACTTCCCTTGATTTAAATTCAACACTTTTCACAATGTATCCGAGCATCTTGTTAGCCTTTTTTATAGCTTCCCCACATTGTCTAGATGAAGACATTTCTGAGTCAACAAAAACTCCTAGGTCTTTTTCATAGATTCCTTCTCCAATTTCAATATCTCCCATATGATATTTATAATGTACATTTTTATTTCCTGCGTGCAGTTACTTACACTTTTCTCTATTAAATGTCATTTGCCATGTGTCTGCCCAGTTCTGAATCTTGTCTAGATCATTTTGAATGACCTTTGCTGCTGCAACAGTGTTTGCCACTCCTCCTACTTTTGTGTCGTCTGCAAATTTAACACGTTTGCTTACTATACCAGAATCTAAATCATTAATGTAGATTAGGAATAGCAGAGTACCTAATACTGATCCCTGTGGTACACCGCTGGTTACCACACTCCATTCTGAGGTTTTTCCTCTAATCAGTACTTTCTGTTTTCTACATGTTAACCACTCCCTAATCCATGTACATGTGTTTCCTTGAATTCCAACTGCGTTCAGTTTGAGAATTAATCTTTTGTGCGGGACTTTGTCAAAAGCTTTCTGGAAATCTAAATAAACCATGTCATATGCTTTGCAATTATCCATTATCGATGTTGCATCCTCAAAAAAATCAAGCAAGTTAGTTAGGCACGATCTCCCTTTCCTAAAACCATGTTGACTGTCTCCCAGTACCCTGTTACCATATAGGTAATTTTCCATTTTGGATCTTATTATAGTTTCCATAAGTTTGCATATAATAGAAGTCAGGCTTACTGGTCTGTAGTTACCTGGTTCAGTTTTGTTTCCCTAGGTGTAGGTTAGGTGTATTTCAATAGGTTAGGTGAGTGCTTTAATAGGTTAGGTGTATTTTATTAGGTTAGGCGAGTGCTTTAATAGGTTAGATGTATTTCAATAGGTTAGGTGTGCTTCAATAGGTTAGGTGTGTGCTTCAATAGGTTAGGTGTGCTTCAATAGGTTAGGTGTGCTTCAATAGGTTAGGTGTATTTCAATAGGTTAGGTGAGTGCTTTAATAGGTTAGGTGTATTTCAATAGGTTAGGTGAGTGCTTTAATAGGTTAGGTGTGCTTCAATAGGTTAGGTGTGTGCTTCAATAGGTTAGGTGTATTTCAATAGGTTAGGTGTGTGCTTCAATAGGTTAGGTGTATTTCAATAGGTTAAGGGTGTGCTTCAATAGGTTAGGTATATTTCAATAGGTTAGGTGTATTTCAATAGGTTAGGTGTGCTTCAATGGGTTAGGTGTATTTCAATAGGTTAGGTGAGTGCTTTAATAGGTTAGGTGTATTTCAATAGGTTAGGTGTATTTTAATAGGTTAGGTGTATTTCAATAGGTTAGGTGTATTTCAATAGGTTAGGTGTATTTCAATAGATTAGGTGAGTGCTTTAATAGGTTAGGTATATTTCAATAGGTTAGGTGTATTTCAATAGGTTAGGTGTATTTCAATAGGTTAGGTGTATTTCAATAGGTTAGGTGAGTGCTTTAATAGGTTAGGTGTATTTCAATAGGTTAGGCGAGTGCTTTAATAGGTTAGGGGTGTGCTTCAATAGGCTAGGTGTATTTCAATAGGTTAGGTGTATTTCAATAGGTTAGGTTTGTTTCAATAGGTTAGGTGTGTTTCAATAGGTTAGGTGTGTGCTTCAATAGGTTAGGTGTATTTCAATAGGTTAGGTGAGTGCTTTAATAGGTTAGGTGTATTTCAATAGGTTAGGTGTGTGCTTCAATAGGTTAGGTGTATTTCAATAGGTTAGGTGTGCTTCAATAGGTTAGGTGTATTTCAATAGGTTAGGTGTGCTTCACTAGGTTCGGTGTGTGCTTCAATAGGTTAGGTGTATTTCAATAGGTTAGGCGAGTGCTTTAATAGGTTAGGTGTGTGCTTCAATAGGTTAGGTGTGCTTCAATAGGTTAGGTGTATTTCAATAGGTTAGGTGAATATTTCAATAGGTTAGGTGTGTTTCAATAGGTTAGGTGTATTTCAATAGGTTAGGGTGTGCTTCAATAGGCTAGGTGTATTTCACTAGGTTAGGTGTGCTTCAATAGGTTAGGTGTATTTCAATAGGTTAGGTGTGCTTCAATAGGTTAGGTGTGTGCTTCAATAGGTTAGGTGTATTTCAATAGGTTAGGTGTGCTTCAATAGGTTAGGTGTATTTCAATAGGTTAGGTGTGTGCTTTAATAGGTTAGGTGTATTTCAATAGGTTAGGGGTGTGCTTCAATAGGTTAGGTGTATTTCAATAGGTTAGGTGTGCTTCAATAGGTTAGGTGTATTTCAGTAGGTTAGGTGTGTTTCAATAGGCTAGGTGTATTTCAATAGGTTAGGTGTGCTTCAATAGGTTAGGTGTGCGCTTCAATAGGTTAGGTGTATTTCAATAGGTTAGGTGTGCTTCAATAGGTTAGGTGTATTTCAATAGGTTAGGTGAGTGCTTTAATAGGTTAGGTGTGCTTCAATAGGTTAGGTATGCTTCAATAGGTTAGGTGTGTGCTTCAATAGGTTAGGTGTATTTCAATAGGTCAGGTGTGCTTCAATAGGTTAGGTGTATTTCACTAGGTTAGGTGTGCTTCAATAGGTTAGGGGTGTGCTTCAATAGGTTAGGTGTATTTCACTAGGTTAGGTATGCTTCAATAGGTTAGGTGTGTGCTTTAATAGGTTAGGTGTATTTCAATAGGTCAGGTGTGCTTCAATAGGTTAGGTGTATTTCACTAGGTTAGGTGTGCTTCAATAGGTTAGGGGTGTGCTTCAATAGGTTAGGTGTATTTCACTAGGTTAGCTGTGTGCTTCAATAGGTTAAGTATTTTTTCTTCAAAGCCTTGCCCATTGCAGCAGTACAGCAGATACAGCCGTGTCTCTCACCCGTGTGGGCAGGCTCATGCCCCGAGCCCCCCCCTGACAGCAGAGCCACTCTCCCTCTCAGAGAACTCAGGTCCGAGCGCAGAACCACACGCTGCCCCTGCAGCTGGCACAGACCCGGGTTCAAACACACCAGCCCTAGGAGGGCATCGTCCACACAGCCCTCCACTGAGTTCAACAGCTTATTGTGCACCTGTAACAGGCAGGGACAGAGGAGAGGGGGTTGAGAGAGAGAAGAGGTGGTAGAGAGAGAGGAGAGGGGGCAGAGAGAGTGGAGAGGGGGGTAGAGAGATGGGATGGAAGGGAGAAGGGTGATGGGATGGAAGGGGGAAGGGAAGAGGAGAGAGATAGAGAGAGAGAGAAGAGGGGGTAGAGAGGAGTGGGGGCAGAGAGAGAGAGGAGATAGAGAGGAGAGTGAGTAGAGGGGAGAGGGGTAGAGAGAGTGTAGAGGGGTTAGAGAGCGTAGAGAGGGTAGAGAGATGGGAGGGAAGGGAGAAGGGAGAGAGGAGAGGGATAGAAAGGAGAGAGGGTAGAGAGAGAGACGAGTGGGTAGAGTGGAGTGGGGGCAGAAAGAGGAGAGGGGGTAGAGAGAGGAGTAAAGGGGGCAGGGAGAGAGGAGATGGGGTAGAGAGCAGGGGGAGGGAGAGAGGGTGGAGAGCAGGGGGAGAGGAGAGGAGAGGGAAGGGGGCAGGGAGATAAATAAACACAGGAGCACAATACAGGCCACTTAAAATGTCACTCCCTGAAACATAGCTACATGTGCTCATAACTCCCGACAGCTAACTTCCCTCACAAGCGGAGATGGAATTGCATTTCTAAATGTGATTTAGTCACTACCAGCAGGTTCGGCATAGGACCGCGTTTAATTTCAAGGTAGCAGTCATGCGAGATACACTGATAATGACCCCAGCATGTACCACTGTGCAGGGACCACACTGTCAGGTGTAAAGGTCTATAGATCAATAAGCACTTTGGATCCGAGGTTAAGGACGGTGTAGAAGTGAAGATAACAAGTATATTTTTTCTAGAAGACCAGAGAATAATAATGAACACCGGCTTACCTCCATTCCACAGCCTCTGTCTGGTACTACAATAATATGATGATGCGACTGTTTAGTGTCCTCCTCGGCAGTAATGTCGAGCTGGAGGTTTGAACGGGTCTGTGTGGTGGGTGGATTGTATAGATTCCACGCTGCTTTGCTCTGAGTCAGCTGAAACCACAGTGAACCTTAACCGGACATCAACGTCCTGTGATTGTGCAAAGCCGGTCCTGGCCCACATGATGTCTGTGCACAATGCAAACGGAAGCATATTTCAACTCTTAATAGGCCACAGACAGCTAACTTCCCTCACAAGCGGAGATGGAATTGCATTTCTAAATGTGATTTAGTCACTACCAGCAGGTTCGTCACGTGTTTTCCTGACTGACTATCATCCAATAAACCCATAGGACCGCGTTTAATTTCAAGGTAGCAGTCATGCGAGATACACTGATAATGACCCCAGCATGTACCACTGTGCAGGGACCACACTGTCAGGTGTAAAGGTCTATAGATCAATAAGCACTTTGGATCCGAGGTTAAGGACGGTGTAGAAGTGAAGATAACAAGTATATTTTTTCTAGAAGACCAGAGAATAATAATGAACACCGGCTTACCTCCATTCCACAGCCTCTGTCTGGTACTACAATAATATGATGATGCGACTGTTTAGTGTCCTCCTCGGCAGTAATGTCGAGCTGGAGGTTTGAACGGGTCTGTGTGGTGGGTGGATTGTATAGATTCCACGCTGCTTTGCTCTGAGTCAGCTGAAACCACAGTGAACCTTAACCGGAGCAGAGGGCAGCTCTCGCACTCAACGTCCTGTGATTGTGCAAAGCCGGTCCTGGCCCACTATCTCACAGATGTCTGTGCACAATGCAAACGGAAGCATATTTCAGTTGGCAGTTATTCTTAATAGGCCACTGTCACAGTTAAACGAATTGCACAACATCTCCGCTGTGTTTCTGAACACTTCTCTCTTCAATGAAACACTTTCGTTTGTTTACAAATCGGGAGGTCCGGTCTGTCACGTGATGGAAATCCTATCGGCGCTCAGTGGCTGCAGGTACTGTGCAGAGTCTCCGCGGTGTTTCTGTGCAGTTATGCATGTTTGGGCTCAGTGGCTGCAGGTACTGTGCAGAGTCTCTGCTGTGTTTCTGTGCAGTTATTCATGTTTGGGCTCAGTGGCTGCAGGTACTGTGCAGAGTCTCCGCTGTGTTTCTGTGCAGTTATTCATGTTTGGGCTCAGTGGCTGCAGGTACTGTGCAGAGTCTCCGCTGTGTTTCTGTGCAGTTATTCATGTTTGGGCTCAGTGGCTGCAGGTACTGTGCAGAGTCTCCGCTGTGTTTCTGTGCAGTTATTCATGTTTGGGCTCAGTGGCTGCAGGTACTGTGCAGAGTCTCCGCTGTGTTTCTGTGCAGTTATTCAGGTACTGTGTTTGTTTCTGGCTCTCAGTGGCTGCAGGTACTGTGCAGAGTCTCCGCTGTGTTTCTGTGCAGTTATTCATGTTTGGGCTCAGTGGCTGCAGGTACTGTGCAGAGTCTCCGCTGTGTTTCTGTGCAGTTATTCATGTTTGGGCTCAGTGGCTGCAGGTACTGTGCAGAGTCTCCGCTGTGTTTCTGTGCAGTTATTCATGTTTTCAGTGGCTGCAGGTACTGTGCAGAGTCTCCGCTGTGTTTCTGTGCAGTTATTCATGTTTGGGCTCAGTGGCTGCAGGTCCTGTGCAGAGTCTCCGCTGTGTTTCTGTGCAGTTATTCATGTTTGGGCTCAGTGGCTGCAGGTACTGTGCAGAGTCTCTGCTGTGTTTCTGTGCAGTTATTCCTGTTTGGGCTCAGTGGCTGCAGGTACTGTGCAGAGTCTCCGCTGTGTTTCTGTGCAGTTATTCATGTTTGGGACATTTGAAGACTTCACTTTGGAACCTGACGGTTGTGATTAATAGAGCATGCAGCTCTGAGGGGCTGGTTGTGATGTGGGTATTTTTGTTTAATAGAACAGAGAGAGAGAGAGAGGAGAGAGAGAGAGAGAGAGAGATGTGTGAAAACCTACAAAAAAAACAAATGTAAATAAAAACAAATGTAAAGCATGGAAATATATATATTTTGAATTACATGTAAAAATACACGGTGGAAATACAGTAGTTAAGAATGCGTCATGCAAGACTAGCATAGTCATGGATGTCATATTTTATCAAAATGTAATGAAATAAAACACGTAGGAGAGAACAGTACAACATTATAGCAAATACAAAATCTCCTTTTAATATATAATAAATATT
>NC_054551.1:36432393-36461845 GCF_017654505.1 Polyodon spathula | reverse complement strand
AGCCTTGTCTGTGGGCAGCTCAAGCAGGATGCAGTGGAAAATCACAAACTGCAAGGAGAGCTGCAGCACCTGGACTGGACTGGCCTGGCCTGGCCCTGACTTGCAAATAGGGGGATCACATGACTCCAAGTTCACTGGGGCAGGTCTGGCTTTTTAACTCCCACCACAATGCATGCGGGCAAGTGTAGTCCTGCTTCTCAAAGAAGAGAGATAAGGGAAAGGTATTTGAGATGGATCAAATGCACCAGAACGCATTGCAATGAACTGTTCCAAACTGTCGCCTTGAATGCAGACCTGTATGGGAACTCCAGCTGCAAAGCCTCTGCTCTGCTTCCAGTTCACAATGAGAACGGGGTTACACAGCTTCTCTTAAAGAGCCTTCCAGGAGACACAGTCCCTCACACTGCAGGAAGTCATATTGCAAAGCACTTTCACATGTTCCAGGTTTACTGCACGTTTCATCAGCCACAGCGTGTGCTATTACTGCAATATTGGGCTGGATTTCAATTGAGTAGAGTCTGAATCACAATATTTGTACAGTAATCACTTGCCTGCAATGGAAATGTTGTGTACATTCCAATACAGTCTCAACGTGACGCTGCGCTCAGCAAAGCTGGGAAAATATCCTGTGTGGGACACAGCCCGAGAGACAGTGGGAGGAGTTCAGGGAGAGCACCGGGAGACTGAAGCGATGATTGTGGAGCGAAGTGTATACGAGCAGCCCAGCTCCCGGGAGCTGCCAGCTCCAGACTGTGGAGACAGCATCTCCCATTGCTATCCATCTTCCCTGCCAGAGAGAGCAGTGTGTCCTGTCCTGACTCCGAGCACACAGCAGCTGCAGACACACTCTGCTGCAGATCCTGTCCTGGGGAAACTGTTACTCTGCACCCTCCTTTTGCACTTTGCTCTCATGCTTTTGCTATGGTTATAATCACTGTTCTGTGCTTCACTGTGGCTGCTTTCACAAGGGGCAGCTCCTCCGTTGAGTGCTCAGGGTCTTATTTTGATTTCATTATTGTCACTCATTCAAGGTAAGAAACACAGGCTACAGCTGCTCCCATTGTGGAAGCCTGACTGGAGCTCAGAAAAAAACAGGGATCCTAAACAGGGATCAAAAGCCTGGACAACAGAGACTGCTGAAACCTAATCTGAAGAGGAGGAAATGGTTTGGCTGGAAGGAATGTGAGGATCTGGGAGTGAACGTGAAGGGAATACAGGAGAGGAGTGTGGAGAGATGGAGCAGGGAGTAGTGAAAGAGGAGGAGTGTGGAGTGGGGAGAGAGGGTGCAGGAAGAGGAGGAGCGTGGAGAGATGGAGCAGGGAGTAGTGAAAGAGGAGGAGTGTGGAGTGGGGAGAGAGGGAACAGGAAGAGGAGGTCAGTGGAGAGATGGAGCAGGGAGTAGTGAAAGAGGAGGAGTGTGGAGTGGGGACAGAGGGAGCAGGAAGAGGAGGAGCGTGGAGAGGTGGAGCAGGGAGATGGGGAAGAGGAGGTCAGTGGAGAGATAGAGCAGGGAGTAGTGAAAGAGGAGGAGTGTGGAGTGGGGACAGAGGGAGCAGGAAGAGGAGGAGCGTGGAGAGGTGGAGCAGGGAGATGGGGAAGAGGTGGTCAGTGGAGAGATAGAGCAGGGAGTAGTGAAAGAGGAGGAGTGTGGAGTGGGGACAGAGGGAGCAGGAAGAGGAGCGTGGAGAGGTGGAGCAGGGAGATGGGGAAGAGGAGGTCAGTGGAGAGATAGAGCAGGGAGTAGTGAAAGAGGAGGAGTGGGGAGAGGGGGAGCAGGAAGGCAGGAAGTCAGACAGATAGACACCAGCACTGCCAGTCTCTTACCTCTACCAGCATCAGGTCTATTTGAACTGCAACGTATCCTGTGTACATGAACTGGACTGGAGCTGCTCCTCATACTGTAGTGCAAGGTTTCCTCTGAGCTGTAAAGCAGTGAATACAGACCTGCCCCCCACACTTGGAGCCGAGAGCCCTTTTTAACACACTGACAACACGCCTGCAATAACCCTGCAAGCCCTGAGCTGCCTGCAGACTGTAAACGGGCATCACAGCATGCCAGAGCAGCTCACACGCCATGGTAAGACAAGAGTATCCAGGGCAGCTTCATTGCACACCTTGCTCAATGTTAACCTGGGTAAAAATAAATTGTAGTTACTAGTTTGCTTTGTCAGTCAGCTAAAGTGGAAAATAAGAATTGAGCAAGGAAGAGCCAAGGCTGAGGGGGAGGGGAGAGGAGAAGGCTGAGAGGGGAGAGAGAGGGGAGAGAAGGCTGAGAGGGGGAGAGGGCAGGTAGGACCATTTACCATTAATTGGACCAGGCTGAGCCCAGTGCTTTGAAGTCCTGTGTGTGAGAGAGGCAGCTGTGATAATGAGGACTAACGGGCCAGAGCACAGTTGTAAAAGCAGCAGAGAGGATTTAATTAAATTCTGACAGCAGGGCTTGTGTGCGGGTATGTGTGAAAATGTGTGTGTGTGTGTGTGTTTCAGTGTATGGTCTCAGTTCATGTGTATTATCACACCCATCTCCCTCCCATGACCCCTCGTGTGTTTGGAAGACTTGCAGAGACAGAGGCTCCAGACAAGGAAACAGCTAGCTGCCTGTGGATGAGAGCGGGCTCCCAGAGACCTGCCCTTCACGGACCATTATTATCCCTGCATCCTTTACTGGACTAGCCTGCAGCGCTGCCAGAGACCTGCCCGTCATGGACCATTATTATCCCTGCATCCTTTACTGGACTAGCCTGCAGCGCTGCCAGAGACCTGCCCGTCATGGACCATTATTATCCCTGCATCCTTTACTGGACTAGCCTGCAGCGCTGCCAGAGAGCTGCCCTTCACTGACCATTATTATCCCTGCATCCTTTACTGGACTAGCCTGCAGCGCTGCCAGAGAGCTGCCCTTCACTGACCATTATTGCCATGAGAGAAGTTTTTTTTTTTTTTTTTTTTTTTTACCTTCTAGGCCAGTGAGCTTCGGGCGCATTTTTAAGTTTTTATGAGGAGTACAGCTGCCAGCCTCAATACACTTAGGCTCTCTGCAAACTGTAGCCGTCTGGACCTGTACCATACCGCTGATTAACAGAGCTGTGGAGAGCGCTTCATTGCTGATTAACAGAGCTGTGGAGAGCGCTTCATTGCTGATTAACAGAGCTGTGGAGAGCGCTTCATTGCTGATTAACAGAGCTGTGGAGAGCGCTTCATTGCTGATTAACAGAGCTGTGGAGAGCGCTTCATTGCTGATTAACAGAGCTGTGGAGAGCGCTTCATTGCTGATTAACAGAGCTGTGGAGAGCGCTTCATTGCTGATTAACAGAGCTGTGGAGAGCGCTTCATTGCTGATTAACAGAGCTGTGGAGAGCGCTTCATTGCTGATTAACAGAGCTGTGGAGAGCGCTTCATTGCTGATTAACAGAGCTGTGGAGAGCGCTTCATTGCTGATTAACAGAGCTGTGGAGAGCGCTTCATTGCTGATTAACAGAGCTGTGGAGAGCGCTTCATTGCTGATTAACAGAGCTGTGGAGAGCGCTTCATTGCTGATTAACAGAGCTGTGGAGAGCGCTTCATTGCTGATTAACAGAGCTGTGGAGAGCGCTTCATTGCTGATTAACAGAGCTGTGGAGAGCGCTTCATTGCTGATTAACAGAGCTGTGGAGAGCGCTTCATTGCTGATTAACAGAGCTGTGGAGAGCGCTTCATTGCTGATTAACAGAGCTGTGGAGAGCGCTTCATTGCTGATTAACAGAGCTGTGGAGAGCACTTCTGTGGAGAGCACTTCATTGCTGATTAACAGAGCTGTGGAGAGCGCTTCATTGCTGATTAACAGAGCTGTGGAGAGCGCTTCATTGCTGATTAACAGAGCTGTGGAGAGCGCTTCATTGCTGATTAACAGAGCTGTGGAGAGCGCTTCATTGCTGATTAACAGAGCTGTGGAGAGCGCTTCACTGCTGATTAACAGAGCTGTGGAGAGCGCTTCATTGCGAACACAGGGTTTGTTCTAAGCAGTGCGTGCATATAAAAAAGTGTCTAGAAGAAGAAACTCTGCATTGTTATTTTCAGAACTTTATTACCCATATTGATGCGCAATGCAAGTCACTGAAATAAAAACGATAGATCCGCCGACTCTGATAACCGGTTAACTAATTATAGCACCTAATATTAGTGTTTCCACCAAGTCTTCAGAAGCCATTGGAGATTTTAGCAGCGGCTGTGACTCTCCCACTCCTCCCCCTCCTCTCCTCTCTGAAGTGTGGTGCTTGAGCCTGCACGGACACCTGGCACCAGACTACCACAGATTCCTGCGCGCTCGCAGTGACAGCAGCATCGTGACAGCTCTCCAGCCTCCTGAGCCAGCTAAACGCCTCAACTTGCTGGAGTTTATTTTGTACCCGGCTCGATCAAACATCATTCTGCACTTCAGAGTTCAACATACAGCCTGTACAGCAGCAGGCGTAACCGTTCAACTCTGCAAATCACATGACCTAACCTGGACTCCTGCCAGGACACGTCAAACTCCAGCTCTACAGTATCAGACAACATTACAGCACTGTGCTCCTACTAAACACCTCCTCCAGGCTGGAAGTTACAGCAGCTGGGAGAGCGCTAGTTACACAATGGAAGACAGGCATACGCGTTCACCAGAGCAAATCAGCACGCCAATCACCAGAGCAAATCAGCACGCCAATCACCAGAGCAAATCAGCACGCCAATCACCAGAGCAAATCAGCACGCCAATCACCAGAGCAAATCAGCACGCCAATCACCAGAGCAAATCAGCACGCCAATCACCAGAGCAAATCAGCACGCCAATCACCAGAGCAAATCAGCACGCCAATGCTCCACTTCCATTTACCACAGTTTATCATGGCTTGCAGTGTTTTTGAATATGCTGGTGCTTTCCAATGCTTGCCTATGCTTAATGCTTCCATCGTGCTCTATATAACTTTGCTATGCTTTTGCTGCAGGAAGCTTTTAAAGAGGAATGCTTTTTTACTCCAAATTGTTTCCAGCACAGTGTTAGACTGCTCTGCTCCTAAGCCTCTCAATTGGGTGTCAGGGTTATTTATTTGTGGTTCAGTGACTTTGTGTTTTTCCTTTGCCAATGATTATCTGATGTGATCTCAGCTGCTCCTTCTCTCCAGCTGGGAGTGATAATGATCAGGTCCAGAGCTACAGTCTAAGCCGTGAAGCTCAGCTCTGGTGTAATAATATTTACAGTACCTGGTATTAACACACCTGCCCTGAACTCTAGTAATTAGAGAGTTACTCGAGAGGGAGAGACGCTGCCGTTCACAGCGACAGGGTCCGCACCCTCCTCGAGAGGGAGAGACGCTGCCGTTCACAGCGACAGGGTCCGCACCCTCCTCGAGAGGGAGAGACGCTGCCGTTCACAGCGACAGGGTCCGCACCCTCCTCGAGAGGGAGAGACGCTGCCGTTCACAGCGACAGGGTCCGCACCCTCCTCGAGAGGGAGAGACGCTGCCGTTCACAGCGACGGGGTCCGCACCCTCCTCGAGAGGGAGAGACGCTGCCGTTCACAGCGACAGGGTCCGCACCCTCCTCGAGAGGGAGAGACGCTGCCGTTCACAGCGACAGGGTCCGCACCCTCCTCGAGAGGGAGAGACGCTGCCGTTCACAGCGACGGGGTCCGCACCCTCCTCGAGAGGGAGAGACGCTGCCGTTCACAGCGACGGGGTCCGCACCCTCCTCGAGAGGGAGAGACGCTGCCGTTCACAGCGACAGGGTCCGCACCCTCCTCGAGAGGGAGAGACGCTGCCGTTCACAGCGACAGGGTCCGCACCCTCCTCGAGAGGGAGAGACGCTGCCGTTCACAGCGACAGGGTCCGCACCCTCCTCGAGAGGGAGAGACGCTGCCGTTCACAGCGACAGGGTCCGCACCCTCCTCGAGAGGGAGAGACGCTGCCGTTCACAGCGACAGGGTCCGCACCCTCCTCGAGAGGGAGAGACGCTGCCGTTCACAGCGACAGGGTCCGCACCCTCCTCGAGAGGGAGAGACGCTGCCGTTCACAGCGACAGGGTCCGCACCCTCCTCGAGAGGGAGAGACGCTGCCGTTCACAGCGACAGGGTCCGCACCCTCCTCGAGAGGGAGAGACGCTGCTGTTCACAGCGACAGGGTCCGCACCCTCCTCGAGAGGGAGAGACGCTGCCGTTCACAGCGACAGGGTCCGCACCCTCCTCGAGAGGGAGAGACGCTGCCGTTCACAGCGACAGGGTCCGCACCCTCCTCGAGAGGGAGAGACGCTGCCGTTCACAGCGACAGGGTCCGCACCCTCCTCGAGAGGGAGAGACGCTGCCGTTCACAGCGACAGGGTCCACACCCTCCTCGAGAGGGAGAGACGCTGCCGTTCACAGCGACAGGGTCCACACCCTCCTCGAGAGGGAGAGACGCTGCCGTTCACAGCGACAGGGTCCACACCCTCCTCGAGAGGGAGAGACGCTGCCGTTCACAGCGACAGGGTCCACACCCTTCTCGAAACAAACAAACAAGCAGTGTAATCTTTGTCCAACTCCTAAACGGTTGTCTTTATGGGGACACACGGTTGCAGTAATAAGTTGAAACACTGGAACAATGAGCCGGGGGCAGCTATGAGAGAATACACGTGAGGGTCAGGAGGGCATAACCTTTCATTGTCAGTGCAATTAAACAAACCCTGCTCTGTGTAACAGGGCTGAACACCAACTCCAAAGTGTCAGGTGTGTGTGTGTGTGTGTCAGTGTGTACTAGATGTACATATCAGTCCAGGAAGTGGCCCCATATTCCGAGCCCCATTAGTAAGAACTATACAGCGCACCATGTCTTTGGAGTTGACTAATACATTAATATGGTCTATTTTCTATGATCTGCGAGAGCGAAGCGACTGGTGGAAATCAGGAACGTGGGGGTTAAATGAGTCTGCAACGGTATTAAACTGGGATACAAACCGTACATGCTATGTAGGTAGGGCCTGTCTATCAATCTGATTATAACATTGAGACCAGATCACACACAAGCAGCTACCATTAGATGAAGTTCCAGAGGTCTTGTACACAGTTACTGTATTGCTGCTGAAGTGATTGAGAAACTCTACCCGGGCTGTGCGTGAGTAGACAGGCTACAGGAGAGCCACACCGCCATCTTCGGGTAACCCGGACGCAGTCACACTCTCCGTGTCAAACGCTCGGGTCAATCAGAGCGCACCGCGCAGCCACACTCTCCGTGTCAAACGCTCGGGTCAATCAGAGCGCACCGCGCAGCCACACTCTCCGTGTCAAACGCCCGGGTCAATCAGAGCGCACCGCGCAGCCACACTCTCCGTGTCAAACGCTCGGGTCAATCAGAGCGCACCGCACAGCCACACTCTCCGTGTCAAACGCTCGGGTCAATCAGAGCGCACCGCGCCGCCACACTCTCCGTGTCAAACGCCCGGGTCAATCAGAGCGCACCGCGCAGCCACACTCTCCGTGTCAAACGCTCGGGTCAATCAGAGCGCACCGCGCAGCCACACTCTCCGTGTCAAACGCTCGGGTCAATCAGAGCGCACCGCGCAGCCACACTCTCCGTGTCAAACGCTCGGGTCAATCAGAGCGCACCGCGCCGCCACACTCTCCGTGTCAAACGCTCGGGTCAATCAGAGCGCACCGCGCAGCCACACTCTCCGTGTCAAACGCTCGGGTCAATCAGAGCGCACCGCACAGCCACACTCTCCGTGTCAAACGCTCGGGTCAATCAGAGCGCACCGCGCCGCCACACTCTCCGTGTCAAACGCTCGGGTCAATCAGAGCGCACCGCGCCGCCACACTCTCCGTGTCAAACGCTCAGGTCTCTCGGTTCAATGGTGCGTGAAACATAAAATCAGCCAAAACAAAAAAAACAAATACAAAGTGATCAAAGCTGATTACCCAGCCAGAAAGAATAACAGTGTTGCCGTGCTGAACTGGCGTTAGAGGGAAAGTTGTTTTTGGTAATACAGGTATTTATATTTGTATTGAAGTTTAATACATTTATACCCCACGCTCATTAAACAACTTACCGCTCGAGGGTAACTGCCACGTGATTTACACGTCAGCTACCTCCGATAGTAAAAAGAAAGCCATTCATAAAAACAGCAGCAGCAGCCCTTAATTAAAGCGCAACGTGTTTTAAAATAGCCTCCAGAGACACGATGTTACACATCTTTACTTGAGCACTAAGCCCAAGCCTTGCCAAGCAAATCAGCATTCCTTGTGCTAAACAATATTAACAAACCCCGAACCTCAATACCCGAATACCCTGTGCTCCTGGACAGGAGCCGGTCACTTCACGCTGCTCCGCCAAACTGGTTTAGGGTCTATCGCAGTTTAGAAGTCAAGCGGACGCAGAGTCTGTGTTTGCAGGTGATCTGCGGTTTAAAAAGCCTCTAATAACATGTGTACAGTAACGCGCTGCAGCGGCAATTACAACGCTTCACAAGCCAGCTCTCAAACAGCGAGTCTTCCAGAGAAATACAACCCTGCCGCAAAGGTACCGTGAGACCGAGTTATATGAAGCGTTCAATTAAAAAACGAAATAAAATCAATGCGAATGGAAGCTGTTGAACATCTTTTACTGTATATCCACTGCAGAAATCAACGCATTCCAACAATGCGTGGAAAATCATACAAGCCACACACAAAAACAACGTGTGTGTGTCAATGTGTTTGTTTCCTCACCAGATAGCGAGCCGGTCCTTCGGGTAGTCCAGCCTCTCAATGCAGCCCAGGTAGAAGGGCAAACTGTGGGCGCTGTTTCTCGCGATAATCGCTATTAAGATTTTGGGTTTCTGGAGCGCAGATTCCGGTGCAACTTTCTCATTAAACACGGTCACCAGCTCGGCCCTGGTTCCGAACAGGAGGACCGACAGGGAGACCAAAATAGTCCCGAAAGTGAGAACTGTGTATGCAGCCATGTTCCCCCAGCGCTCCCCTCGACTCTGACTGCAGAGTGCGAGTGAGCCTCAGGAGCGCCGCTGAGGGGAGGGGGCCGGCTTTACCCCCCAGCACTGCAGAGCTGGAACACAGCAGACCGGTTACACACCGCATCCACTGCCGTGCTGCCTCAGGAGGCGTGACACCTAATCTCACTAGCCTACTGTTAGAATGGTTGGTTCTTTCTTTCTTGTGCGTGTTTTATTTAAAAAAAATAATTCGATGAGAGTGATTGTTATAGGCTGGCAACAGACCGGCGCTCTTCAGAAGGAGTGAATGCACATGTTTACAATTGAGTTCTGATTGGGGACGGTGTTGTTTTAGAACTTTAGTGCAAATAAAACACAGGATTTCTTTAGTGCTGTTAACACAAGCATCTCACTGAGCAGGATATTCAATGTAATCGACACTGAGCAGGATATTCAATCTAATCGACACTGAGCAGGATATTCAATCTAATCGACACTGAGCAGGATATTCAATCTAATCAGCACTAAGCAGGATATTCAATCTAATCGACACTGAGCAGGATATTCAATCTAATCGGCACTGAGCAGGATATTCAATCTAATCGGCACTGAGCAGGATATTCAATCTAATCGGCACTGAGCAGGATATTCAATCTAATCAGCACTGAGCAGGATATTCAATCTAATCGACACTGAGCAGGATATTCAATCTAATCGGCACTGAGCAGGATATTCAATCTAATCAGCACTGAGCAGGATATTCAATCTAATCGGCACTGAGCAGGATATTCAATCTAATCAGCACTGAGCAGGATATTCAATCTAATCAGCACTGAGCAGGATATTCAATCTAATCGGCACTGAGCAGGATATTCAATCTAATCGGCACTGAGCAGGATATTCAATCTAATCGGCACTGAGCAGGATATTCAATCTAATCAGCACTGAGCAGGATATTCAATCTAATCGACACTGAGCAGGATATTCAATCTAATCAGCACTGAGCAGGATATTCAATCTAATCGACACTGAGCAGGATATTCAATCTAATCGGCACTGAGCAGGATATTCAATCTAATCGACACTGAGCAGGATATTCAATCTAATCGGCACTGAGCAGGATATTCAATCTAATCGGCACTGAGCAGGATATTCAATCTAATCAACACTGAGCAGGATATTCAATCTAATCGGCACTGAGCAGGATATTCAATCTAATCGACACTGAGCAGGATATTCAATCTAATCGGCACTGAGCAGGATATTCAATCTAATCAGCACTGAGCAGGATATTCAATCTAATCAGCACTGAGCAGGATATTCAATCTAATCGACACTGAGCAGGATATTCAATCTAATCGACACTGAGCAGGATATTCAATCTAATCAGCACTGAGCAGGATATTCAATCTAATCGACACTGAGCAGGATATTCAATCTAATCGACACTGAGCAGGATATTCAATCTAATCAACACTGAGCAGGATATTCAATCTAATCGACACTGAGCAGGATATTCAATCTAATCGACACTGAGCAGGATATTCAATCTAATCAGCACTGAGCAGGATATTCAATCTAATCAGCACTGAGCAAGATAGAGCAAGATATAGGTAGAGTAGCTTTAATGGACGTGGAATGTAGTAGACGCTAGAGGGCGCTAAAAAGCGTTGTTGAAATAACAGTTTAATAATGACATGCTTAGGGTTAGGGGTAGAGATGAGGTTAGGGTTAGGGTTAGGGGTAGAGATGAGGTTAGGGTTAGGGTTAGGGGTAGAGATGAGGTTAGGGTTAGGGTTAGGGGTAGAGATGAGGTTAGGGTTAGGGTTAGTGGTAGAGATGAGGTTAGGGTTACGGTTAGGGGTAGAGATGAGGTTAGGGTTAGGGTTAGGGTTAGGGGTAGAGATGAGGTTAGGGTTAGGGTTAGGGGCGGAGGTGAGGTTAGGGTTAGGGTTAGGGTTAGGGTTAGGGTTAGGGGGTTAGGAGGCACTTCCCGTGTTTCTTGTGATTCTATGACTCATGATTCTCACTCATCTTGATCCACGGCGCAGCCATCTGCAGGGACAGGGTTAGGGTTAGGGTTAGGGTTTAGGGTTAGGGTTAGGGTTAGGGTTAGGGTTAGGGTTAGGGTTAGGGTTAGGGTTAGGGTTAGGGTTAGGGGGTTAGGGTTAGGGTTAGGGTTAGGGTTAGGGTTAGGGGGTTAGGAGGCACTTCCCGTGTTACTTGTGATTCTATGACTCATGATTCTCACTCATCTTGATCCACGGCGCAGCCATCTGCAGGGACAGGGTTAGGGTTAGGGTTAGGGTTAGGGTTAGGGTTAGGGTTAGGGTTAGGGTTGGGGTTAGGGTTAGGGTTAGGGTTAGGGTTAGGGTTAGGGTTAGGGTTAGGGTTAGGGTTAGGGTTAGGGTTAGGGTTAGGGTTAGGGTTAGGGTTAGGGTTAGGGTTATCTGCAGGGTCAGGGTTAGGGTTAGGGTTAGGGTTAGGGTTAGGGTTAGGGTTATCTGCAGGGACAGGCAACTTTCACTTCAAGTTTAAACTGAGCCGGTTTAGCCTGGTCATTGCGTGTGTGTTTATTTTTCATTGACGAGATCAGCTATATAAATGGGTTAATTGAAATTGGAGAAGGAATCTATGAAAAAGGAGTTTTTGTTGACTCAGAAATGTCTTCATCTAGACAATGTGGGGAAGCTATAAAAAAGGCTTACAAGATGCTCGGATACATTGTGAAAAGTGTTGAATTTAAATTAAGGGAAGTAATGTTAAAACTGTACAATGCACTAGTAAGACCTCATCTTGAATATTGTGCGCAGTTCTGGTCACCTCGCTATAAAAAAGATATTGCTGCTCTAGAAAGAGTGCAAAGAAGAGCGACCAGAATTATTCTGGGTTTAAAAGGCATGTCATATGCAGACAGGCTAAAATAATTGAATCTGTTCAGTCTTGAGCAAAGAAGACCACGTGGCGACCTAATTCAAGCATTCAAAATTCTAAAAGGTATTGACAGTGTCGACCCAAGGGACTTTTTCGACCTGAAAAAAGAAACAAAGACCAGGGGTCACAAATGGAGATTTGATAAAGGGGCATTCAGAACAGAAAATAGGAGACACTTTTTTACACAGAGAATCGTGAGGGTCTGGAATCAACTCCCCAGTAATGTTGTTGAAGCTGACACCCTGGGATCCTTCAAGAAGCTGCTTGATGAGAATTTGGGATCAATAAGCTACTAACAACCAAACGAGCAAGATGGGCCGAATGGCCTCCTCTCGTTTGTAAACTTTCTCATGTTCTTATGTTTTTACAGTCAAATACAATGAGCAAATGATTGGCCGGAGCCTCATTGAGACCGTCAGACGCTCAAACGAGTGAGACGGACCCTACTAACGACCTGCACGCAGCCCGTGCGTGTGCCCAACGTGAGGGGGTGGGGGTGGTGGGGTGTGTGGATGTGAGGTATGGGGGGTGTGTGGTTGGAGTTGGTTTATGGGTGGGGTGTTGGGACTCCCTGGGGGGGGGGTGTGGGGGGGGTGGGGGTGGTGGTGTGGGAGGTGGGGACTGGGAGGTGTTGGGGTGGGGGGGGTGGTGTTGCCCGCCACCCCACAACCCCACACCACCACACCCCCCCCCCCCCCCCCCCCCCACACACCACACACCCCCACCCACCCCCCCCCCTGTGGTGTGGAACATGTGTGTCTGTGGAAGGGGGTGTGGGGGGTGGGGTGGTGTGGTTGTGTTCACTGGGGGGGTGGGTGGTACACTCACTGTGAGAATATTGTGGGGGTGGGGGGGGGTGGGGTGGGTTTGGTGAGAATTGTACCAAATGTGTGACCCTGTGGAGGGGGTTGGGGGTGGGGGGGTGTGGTATGTCTTACCACACACACACCCCCACCACCCCCCCCCCACCCCCCCCCACCCCCCACCCACCACACACACCCCCCCCCCCCACACACACCCCACCCACATGCGAAACAGTGAGAATACGATACCGAATCAATGTAGTCGGATGTGAGGGGTTGGGTTTGGGTGGGTGGGGTGTGTGGGGATTGTGTGCTTGTGAGGGTTGGGGTGGCCCCCACCCCACACTTTACCCACTCCCCCCCCACCCCACCCCCCCCCACACACACACACACACACACACCCACCCCCACCCACCCCCCCGACCTCCCCCCACACACACCCACACACACACCCACCCCCACACCCCCACCCCCCCCCACCCCACCCACCCCACACCCCCCCACCCACCACACACACACCCCCACCCACCCCCCCCACCCCACACACACACACACACCCCACCCACCCCCCCCACCCCACACACACACAGAATGTGTGAATGACTGTGGTGGGTGGGTGGGGGGGGGTGGGTTGGGGGGGGTGTGTGGGTGAGACAACTCCAAAAACATCCACCCCCCCCACCCCACCCCCCCACACCCACCCACACACCCACCCCCCACACACCCCCACCCACCCCCCCACCCCCCACCCCCCCCACACCCCACACCCACACCCCCCTGTGAGGGGGTGGGAGGGGGTGGGGGGTGGTGTGAGAATGTGTTACACATGTGAGGGGGTGGTGGGGGGTGGGGTGTCTTACACATGTACACTGATGTGGGTGTGGGATGTGGGGGTGTGTGTGTTGTGTGACCCACCCCCACACCAACACACCACACACCCCCCACCCCCCCCCCACCCCACCCACACACCCCCCCTACCCCCCCCCCCCCCCCCACACACACACACTTACACATACACTCCCCCACCCCCCCCCCACCCCACACACACACACAAACCCCACCCCCACCACCACACACACCCACACCACCCACACCCCCCACCCCCCCCACACACCCACACCCCCCCCCCACACCCACACACACACACACACACATCGTGGGTGGTTGGGAGGGTGGGGGTGTTGTGTTTACACACATGTGTGTACCCACACCCACCCCCTCCCCCACCCCCACCCCCCACCCACACACACACACTCTTACACGCGCCACACACACACACCGCACCCACACACACCCACACACACACACACAAACACACACGCTCACACACACACCACCCACACACACACACACACACACCCACACACACACACACACACACACACACACACACGCCCACACACACCACAACACACAGACAATTTGTGTATGTGAGAGGGTGTGTGCGTGTGTGAGGGTGTGTGTGTGTCTGTCCCACACACACCACACACACATCTCCCACACCCACACACACACACACACACACACACTCTCACACACACACACTCTCCCACACACACACACACACACACACACACACTCTCACACACACACACACACACACACACACACACACTCTCACACACACACACACACACACATACACTCTCCCACACACACACACACACACACACACACACACACACACTCTCACACACACACACACTCACACACACACACACACACACACACACACACACATCCCACAGTGACAGTGTGTGTACACTCCACACACACTACACACACACACACACACACACACACACACACACACACACATACACTCTCACACACACACACACACACACACACACACACACAACACACATACACTCTCCCACACACACACACAACACACACACACACACACACACACTCGCACACACACCTGCGCTCTCTAATGCAGGAGGCCAGGTCAGGGTTCATCCACACACGCCTCTGCCAGCTCCTATCCACTCTCTTCTGGAAGCTCAGCTGTTTCTGCAGAAATGTAACAACCTTGCTGCAGGCAGTAGGCTCTGAACACCAAACTCATGTTAGCATACAGTGGAGAGTAAATCATCCGAACCTCAGTGATTGGCACTCCGGTTATCAGCACACCCATTCTCTCACTTGTGTTAAATTGGTCCGCGTTGCTCAGTGAGCGCTGTGTACTGTAAATCAGAACAGTCCATATATTGCGATGAACCGGCACTGCAGAGCGATCCACGGGATCTGCATGCTAGAATAATATATATATATATATATATATATATATATATATATATATATATATATATATATATAGATATATGTGTGTGTGTGTGTGTGTGTGTGTGTGTGTGTGTGTGTGTGTGTGTGTGTGTGTTTCATTAACCAGACTGTGTGATTATATGAGTGATATCGGTCACTATCAGTTCTGCTAATATTATGTTATTGATATTATGGACAGTTTCAAACTTAATGAATGATGAAGAAATTCGACCTGATTAAATGATTATCAAAATTATTAGTATAGATGATATGTTTTCGAAATACTAATTATTTTAGTTATTAATTTAAAGATGCAACAGATGATTGTGATAAATGCGTGCCAGTGATTATTTTGATGATTATTTCACTGTCAGTATTCAGCGCAGCAGGGTCAGGTCAAGCAGCCACGGCTGTGCCTGCAGGGTTAGTCGTGTTTCTATCTTCATTATTTATCTTCATGTCAATGCTGTGGGGAGGTGGAACTCCGGCTCCCTCTGGTGGTAACACTCGTCCTTACACTGACAGATCACATTCCTATACTGCATTTCAATGGTATAACCCCCAATGCCTGTCCATCGCATCGCATAACTGAATCTTTTAACATCTCCATTATAATACTAATGCTGGCTGTGCGCAGTCTGGAATCGGTCAGCATGCTCAGGTTTTGTTTTGCTGGCACGCTGCTGCTGTTAGTGTTTCTATTGGTTTAATAAACAAAGCGAGCATTTGAACAGACTACAGCTAGCAATGAAACCAAAACAAGCAGATTTGTGACAGACCTTTTAATTAACACGGTGAAATATTATCAGTTTTGTTTAGACCTTGCATAGGCGGAAAGGGTCCATAAAAATCCATAAAACGGTTCCACTGTTTTACAAATCGTTTGACAGAGGCGAGAGAAAACATACAGGACCGCGGTGAGGCTGGAAGCGGAACTCGGTTATCTTCGGCAGCAGTTTGTGTCCGGACTCGTTTCAATGAAGCGTGCATGAGACGGTCTTGCTTGTGGAAGAATAGAGAGCATGCACGTGAAAAAACAAATATAAATTAATAAAACACAATCAAGACAAATACACGAAACGCGAATCTGGAACAAGGGAGTTCGCATTGAAATGATTACATAAAAGAAACGAATTAATCGCGCTCCAGGAAAGCAGAGTTCATTCTGAGTTTTTTTCTTTTTTTTTTTTTTTTGAATGAAACACGTGAAATAAAAACGAGATTCGCTTGTAAGCGTAAAGCCGGGAGATGGAGAGAGTGGGGGGCTCGGCTGAGGAAAGTGGGGACATGGCAGAGACCGAGGGGTCCCGGGCAGGAGGATCGGGGACCGCGGGAGACATTCCCGGGAACTGGATCCTGCAGCACCACAAGGTACGAGTGGAGCGGCAACACCGCGGCGGAACTGGACAGTCGCGACCGGGACTGGAAACGCCAATTAATAAAATGAGTTCATGTGCTTTATTATTGTAGCCTTAATCCAGTGGAAATGCAGTCACGACACTGACGCTATTCAGAGATAGAAAGCATACTCCTATTGCAGAGCAGTGGCACCAGCTTTTACTACCAGCTTGATTAGCCTCAGTGTCCAGGTAACAAGCTCAGGTGTGTCTTATTAAACCCAACTTAAAACCGGGAATGGATCACACTGCACTTCAGCTTCGTCTTTCCTTCTTTCTTCCTTCCTTCTTTCCCTCCCTGCCATTTTTAACAGTGTGTTCAGCAGGCAGCGGTGGTGCGTTTCTGCACGGCCGTTTTTAATGAAACAATCACCTTGTATTCGGCTCTGAAGTGAAGTGACCCGGGTGCCTTTCACATAGCCAAGAGCAAACTGACACACATAGATTCATGAACCAACAGACCCCCACCCCACCTGTCGTGCTGCACCCCTCTGTGTGTTTCAGCACGGGGAGCTGATGACTCTGGATGTGGGCGACACGGCCCAGGTGTGCGCTGCCTTCCTCCCCTAACCCCTCTGCACCCCTCTGTGTGTTTCAGTACCGGGAGCTGATGGCTCTGGATGTGGGCGACACGGCCCAGGTGTACGCTGCCTTCCTCCCCTAACCCCTCTGCACCCCTCTGTGTGTTTCAGTACCGGGAGCTGATGACTCTGGATGTGGGCGACACGGCCCAGGTGTGCGCTGCCTTCCTCCCCTAACCCCTCTGCACCCCTCTGTGTGTTTCAGTACCGGGAGCTGATGGCTCTGGATGTGGGCGACACGGCCCAGGTGTACGCTGCCTTCCTCCCCTAACCCCTCTGCACCCCTCTGTGTGTTTCAGTACCGGGAGCTGATGGCTCTGGATGTGGGCGACACGGCCCAGGTGTACGCTGCCTTCCTCCCCTAACCCCTCTGCACCCCTCTGTGTGTTTCAGTACCGGGAGCTGATGGCTCTGGATGTGGGCGACACGGCCCAGGTGTACGCTGCCTTCCTCCCCTAACCCCTCTGCACCCCTCTGTGTGTTTCAGTACCGGGAGCTGATGGCTCTGGATGTGGGCGACACGGCCCAGGTGTACGCTGCCTTCCTCCCCTAACCCCTCTGCACCCCTCTGTGTGTTTCAGTACCGGGAGCTGATGGCTCTGGATGTGGGCGACACGGCCCAGGTGTACGCTGCCTTCCTCCCCTAACCCCTCTGCACCCCTCTGTGTGTTTCAGTACCGGGAGCTGATGGCTCTGGATGTGGGCGACACGGCCCAGGTGTACGCTGCCTTCCTCCCCTAACCCCTCTGCACCCCTCTGTGTGTTTCAGTACCGGGAGCTGATGGCTCTGGATGTGGGCGACACGGCCCAGGTGTACGCTGCCTTCCTCGTCTACCTGGACCTGCTTGAAGGTAGGGCTCTCTCTGCTTCAGTACCACTCAAATACATTTATAAAGGGGAGCACTGGAGCATTATTATTGTTGTTATTATTATTATTATTATTATTATTATTATTATTATTATTATTATTATTGCCTAATCATTCAGAATATACCATTGAATCAGGGCTGTACAAATCCACTCTCCTTGCATCTTTCTCAAAGAGCAGCCTTGTTGAGGTCAGTCCGTGTGTCTGTACCAGCGAGTGGGGGGGTTAGGGTGTCTATACCCAGCCCTGTGCTGGTCTGTGTGTGTGTGTGTGTGTACCTATACCCAGCTGTGTGCCCTGGTCTGTGTGGGTGTGTGTGTCTATACCCAGTCCTGTGCCCTGGTCTGTCTGTGTGTGTGTGTCTATACCCAGCCCTGTGCTGGTCTGTGTGTGTGTGTCTATGCCCAGCCATATGCCCTGGTCTGCGTGTGTGTCTATGCCCAGTCCTGTGCCCTGGTCTGTGTGTGTCTATGCCCAGTCCTGTGCCCTGGTCTGTGTGTGTCTATGCCCAGCCCTGTGCCCTGGTCTGTGTGTGTCTATGCCCAGCCCTGTGCCCTGGTCTGTGTGTGTCTATGCCCAGCCCTGTGCCCTGGTCTGTGTGTGTCTATGCCCAGCCCTGTGCCCTGGTCTGTGTGTGTCTATGCCCAGTCCTGTGCCCTGGTCTGTGTGTGTCTATGCCCAGCCCTGTGCCCTGGTCTGTGTGTGTCTATGCCCAGCCCTGTGCCCTGGTCTGTGTGTGTCTATGCCCAGCCCTGTGCCCTGGTCTGTGTGTGTCTATGCCCAGCCCTGTGCCCTGGTCTGTGTGTGTCTATGCCCAGCCCTGTGCCCTGGTCTGTGTGTGTCTATGCCCAGTCCTGTGCCCTGGTCTATGTGTGTGTGTGTGTGTGTGTCTATGCCCAGCCCTGTGCCCTGGTCTGTGTGTGTCTATGCCCAGTCCTGTGCCCTGGTCTGTGTGTGTGTGCGTGAGTGTCTATGCCCAGCCCTGTGCCCCGGTGTGTGTGCGTGTGTGTCTATGCCCAGCCCTGTGCTCTGGTCTGTGTGTGTGTGTGTGTCTTGTTGAGTTCTGTGTTTTCTCTGTGTTGCTCCTGTAATGCTGCCCCTGGTCTCTGTGCAGAGCGGCGCTGGCAGGAGGTCACCAGCAGGGGGAGTGCTGAGCTGCAGCTGGTTTACCTGGAGGGACGAGAGTCTGAGAGCCAGCCCCGGCAACTCATCATACCGCTGCCGGGTCAGAGGTCACTTAGCCACCAGGGGTAAGAGGACATTCCATTCGGGGTGAGGGGTCAGCTGTAGACAGCACACAGGAAAGCAGAGAAACACCCCTCCCCTCCCAGTCTGTGTCTGTGGTGCAGTGTCCTTGTCTGTGCTGCAGCGTCAGTGTCTGTCTGGGTAGGAGTGTCTGTGTCTGTGCTGCAGTGTCTGTGTCTGTCTGGGTAGGAGTGTTTCCAGTGTCAGTGCTGCAGTGTCCGTGTCTGTGCTGCAGCGTCAGTGTCTGTCTGGGTAGGAGTGTCTGTGCTGCAGTGTCCTTGTCTGTGCTGCAACGTCAGTGTCTGTGCTGCAGTGTCTGTGTCTGTGCTGCAGTGTCAGTTTCAGTGTCTGTGCTGCAGTGTCAGTGTCTGTGCTGCAGCGTCAGTGTCTGTCTGGGTAGGAGTGTCAGTGTCTGTGCTGCAGTGTCTGTGTCTGTGCTGCAGTGTCAGTTTCAGTGTCTGTGCTGCAGTGTCAGTGTCTGTCTGGGTAGGAGTGTCAGTGTCTGTGCTGCAGTGTCAGTGTCAGTGTCTGTGCTGCAGCGTCAGTGTCTGTCTGGGTAGGAGTGTCAGTGTCTGTGCTGCAGTGTCTGTGTCTGTGCTGCAGTGTCAGTGTCTGTCTGGGTAGGAGTATCCGTGTCTGTGCTGCAGTGTCCGTGTCTGTGCTGCAGCGTCAGTCTCTGTGTCTGTGCTGCAGTGTCTGTGTCTGTGCTGCAGTGTCCTTGTCTGTGCTGCAACGTCAGTGTCTGTGTCTGTGCTGCAGTGTCTGTGCTGCAGTGTCAGTTTCAGTGTCTGTGCTGCAGCGTCAGTGTCTGTGCTGCAGTGTCAGTTTCAGTGTCTGTGCTGCAGTGTCAGTGTCTGTGCTGCAGCATCAGTGTCTGTCTGGGTAGGAGTGTCAGTGTCTGTGCTGCAGTGTCTGTGTCTGTGCTGCAGTGTCAGTTTCAGTGTCTGTGCTGCAGCGTCAGTGTCTGTCTGGGTAGGAGTGTCCGTGTCTGTGCTGCAGTATCCGTGTCTGTCTGGGTAGGAGTGTCAGTGTCTGTGCTGCAGTGTCAGTGTCTGTCTGGGTAGGAGTATCCGTGTCTGTGCTGCAGTGTCTGTGTCTGTGTCTGGGTAGCAGTGTCTGTGTCTGTGCTGCAGTGTCCTTGTCTGTGCTGCAACGTCAGTGTCTGTGTCTGTGCTGCAGTGTCAGTTTCAGTGTCTGTGCTGCAGCGTCAGTGTCTGTGCTGCAGTGTCAGTGTCTGTCTGGGTAGGAGTGTCAGTGTCTGTGCTGCAGTGTCTGTGTCTGTGCTGCAGTGTCAGTTTCAGTGTCTGTGCTGCAGCGTCAGTGTCAGTGTCTGTGCTGCAGTGTCAGTGTCTGTGTCTGTGTGCAGTGTCAGTGTCTGTGCTGCAGCGTCAGTGTCTGTCTGGGTAGGAGTGTCAGTGTCTGTGCTGCAGTGTCTGTGTCTGTGCTGCAGTGTCAGTTTCAGTGTCTGTGCTGCAGCGTCAGTGTCTGTCTGGGTAGGAGTGTCAGTGTCTGTGCTGCAGTGTCCGTGTCTGTGCTGCAGCGTCAGTGTCTGTCTGGGTAGGAGTGTCTGTGTCTGTGTCTGTGCTGCAGCGTCAGTGTCTGTCTGTGCTGCAGTGTCTGTGTCTGTGCTGCAGCGTCAGTGTCTGTCTGGATAGGAATCTTTCCAGTGGCTAGTTGTTGCTCGGAGGAGTTATTTCTTGAACACGATGCCAGCTGTCAAGTGAGTTCTAAACAACACAGAACTCTTCAATCATCTCTTTGTGCTGCAGGCTGTGACACATGAGTGTGTGTGTGAAACTGTTAGTGTATGTGGTATTGAATGTGTGTGTGTTTGTGATATTTGTATGTATTTGTGTGTGTGTGTGTGTGTGTGTGTGTGTGTGTGATTGTTTCAGTTTTGCTCTGCTCTGCTCTGTGTGTTTCTCTTGTGCTGGCTGGTCTCCAGGTTTGTGAAAGATTCTAATGGATGAAGTCATGCACAATCACATCAGCCAGACATTGCCATTAAATTTGAACTGAAACATCTGTGAGCTGCACTCAGGCTGCACTCCCCCTGCACTCAGGCTGCACTCGCCCTGCACTCATACAGAATTACTCCTCAGCGCACACCTTTCACAACAGCAGATAAGAAGTAATCAAGCTTCTTCACAACTTCTCAAGGTCATTCATTATAAAATGCCCTGGATTCATTCCTTTCCCCTGGCTTCTGTGAAAAAGCAGGGTGACCTCCAGTGCTGAGTGTGAGTCTACGGGCAGCAGAGGGCGCTGTGGCCCTGCAGAGACAGAGCTGCTACTGTATTGAAATGATCAGTCAGGGCTGAGAACAGCATAGTCCCCGAGTGGATTCATTGTGACCTTTAATCCAGGCACGCCTCCTCTCTCCTCTCCTCTTTTATTTCCTCCTCCCACCTTCTTTCCGGTCTGGGAAATGTCGTGACCAAATTCAGCTTGCTTTCTAGGGAGGACATGAAACATTTCACAAGATCTGAACGGGTTACTTTCACGCAACCCTTCTGATTTACTTCATTTCAGTTTGAAAAGCTGTTATAAACACACTGCAATCCTGCTGCTGAAGTAACGATTCCAACTCCAAATGTAAACACAATGTCATTTTAGAAAACTGGTTTTCTGAAAAATAAAACCAATCTTGAATGTGAAGTGTAGACCCCTCTCTCCCCTTCTCGGTCACCCCCCCGCCCGTCACTCTCTCCCTGAGAGACTCTCACCCCCCGACACCCCCCCCCCGCCCGTCACTCTCTCCCTCACTCTCAGAGGGAGTGACACCCCCCCCCGTGGGGGGGGTCACTCTCTCCCTCACTCTCAGAGTGGGGGGCCTGTGGGTGGTGGCCGAGGCAGTGAGAGAGGGAGTGAGAGTTGGGGGCCTGGGTTAGGGGGTGGGTCAGTGAGGTGGTGAGTGAGAGGGAGGGGGGTGAGAGTGCTGGGACCAGGGTCAGTGAGAGGGGGAGTGGGAGTGAGACGGAGGGGGGTGAGAGTGCTGGGACCAGGGTCAGTGAGAGGGGGAGTGGGAGTGAGATGGAGGGGGGTGAGAGTGCTGGGACCAGGGTCAGTGAGAGGGGTGAGAGGGAGGGACCAGGGTCAGGGGGGTGAGAGTGCTGGGACGGAGGGTCAGTGAGAGTGGGAGTGGGAGTGAGATGGAGGGGGGTGAGAGTGCTGGGACCAGGGTCAGTGAGAGGGGGAGTGGGAGTGAGACGGAGGGGGGTGAGAGTGCTGGGACCAGGGTCAGTGAGAGGGGGAGTGGGAGTGAGACGGAGGGGGGTGAGAGTGCTGGGACCAGGGTCAGTGAGAGGGGGAGTGGGAGTGAGACGGAGGGGGGTGAGAGTGCTGGGACCAGGGTCAGTGAGAGGGGGAGTGGGAGTGAGAGAGAGGGGGGTCATTTAGAGGTGGAGGGGAGGGAGAGTGAGAGTGGAGGGACCTGAGGGAGGTGGAGGGTCATTTAGAGGGGGAGTGAGTGGAGGGGCATGGGGGAGTGAGTGGAGGAGTGCCTGGGGTAGTGAGTGGAGGGGCCTGGGGGAGAGAAGGAGTGCGAGGGGGAGTAAGTGGAGGGGCATGGGGGAGTGAGTGGAGGGGCCTGGGGTAGTGAGTGGAGGGGCCTGGGGGAGTGAGTTGGAGTGGGGGTGAGAGGGGGAGTGAGAGTGTAATTGGTTTTCATTCTTCCCCCCAGTGTACGATCGCTCCTCTCTCAGCCTGGCCTCGATGGGGTGCCCTCTCCTTCCTTGCTCCTGGCTGCTGTGGCCCCCGACTCCACCCTGGCGTATTACCGCTTCAGCCGCGGCTTTGTGGTGCCAGAGCCGCCAGACAGCATCCAGGACCTGGAGAGTGGGCGTGAGCGCAGGAAGAGGAGGCGTCTTTGAGGAGCTCCACACAGACCAGGCTTCCCAGCTCAATCACTGAGACCTGTCCATACCCGACACAGACCAATCAGCTACTAGGACCCAGACAAGCACCCTCAGGAAGAGGAGGCATCTCTGAGGAGCCCCACACAGACCAGGCTCCCCAGCTCTGCACTCCTTACATTAGAGATCTGGCCAGACAGGGTTCTGTAGAAACCAAAGGGTTCTAAGTGGAGTCCTTCTTGTTCTTAAGGCAGACGCTTGACAATTAGGCGTTCCTGTCAATAAAGCGTTGCATTGCATTGTGCAGCTTGCAGTGGTGCCGTTCAGAGACTGCATGCACGCCATGCTGCAGCGATGTCAAGCAGGGGGCGCTGTGTGTTTGTCAGGCTGACAGTATTAATCAGCTGTGATCCAGTCACATCCAGTTACACAGCCCAGAGTCTGCAGGGTGACTCTGAACCCAATTCCACTTGCTGCTCTTCTTTCTGGATGAGAGGCAGTGAGTCTTAATAAAACACATGCAGAGAAGCCCTCACTTTGTTTCACTTCAGTCCCACTTTCATTATGTTTGTTTCCCATGTGCTTGAGTTTGCAGGAGTGCCCTAAGTGTAGTGAATACAGTGTGAGTGTCAGTGTGTTTAATATAGAGTCATTTCATTAGTGCAGTGAATACAGTGTGAGTGTGCAGTGTGTTTAATATAGAGACACTTCATTAGTGCACTGAATACAGTGTGTTTAATATAGAGACACTTCATTAGTGTAGTGAATACAGTGTGAGTGTGCAGTGTGTTTAATATAGAGTCACTTCATTAGTGCAGTGAATACAGTGTGAGTGTCAGTGTGTTTAATATAGAGACACTTCATTAGTGCAGTGAATACAGTGTGAGTGTGCAGTGTGTTTAATATAGAGACACTTCATTAGTGCAGTGAATACAGTGTGAGTGTGCAGTGTGTTTAATATAGAGACACTTCATTAGTGCAGTGAGTGCGGTGTCTGTGCAGTGTGTTTAATATAGAGACACTTCATTAGTGCAGTGAATACAGTGTGAGTGTGCAGTGTGTTTAATATAGAGACACTTCATTAGTGCAGTGAATGCGGTGTGAGTGTGCAGTGTGTTTAATATAGAGACACTTCATTAGTGCAGTGAATACAGTGTGAGTGTGCAGTGTGTTTAATATAGAGACACTTCATTAGTGCAGTGAATACAGTGTGAGTGTGCAGTGTGTTTAATATAGAGACACTTCATTAGTGCAGTGAATACAGTGTGAGTGTGCAGTGTGTTTAATATAGAGACACTTCATTAGTGCAGTGAATGCGGTGTGAGTGTGCAGTGTGTTTAATATAGAGACACTTCATTAGTGCAGTGAATACAGTGTGAGTGTGCAGTGTGTTTAATATAGAGACACTTCATTAGTGCAGTGAATGCAGTGTGAGTGTGCAGTGTGTTTAATATAGAGACACTTCATTAGTGCAGTGAATACAGTGTGAGTGTGCAGTGTGTTTAATATAGAGACACTTCATTAGTGCAGTGAATACAGTGTGAGTGTCAGTGTGTTTAATATAGAGACACTTCATTAGTGCAGTGAATACAGTGTGAGTGTGCAGTGTGTTTAATATAGAGACACTTCATTAGTGCAGTGAATACAGTGTGAGTGTGCAGTGTGTTTAATATAGAGACACTTCATTAGTGCAGTGAATACAGTGTGAGTGTGCAGTGTGTTTAATATAGAGACACTTCATTAGTGTAGTGAATACAGTGTGAGTGTGCAGTGTGTTTAATATAGAGTCACTTCATTAGTGCAGTGAATACAGTGTGAGTGTCAGTGTGTTTAATATAGAGACACTTCATTAGTGCAGTGAATACAGTGTGAGTGTGCAGTGTGTTTAATATAGAGACACTTCATTAGTGCAGTGAATACAGTGTGAGTGTGCAGTGTGTTTAATATAGAGACACTTCATTAGTGCAGTGAATACAGTGTGAGTGTGCAGTGTGTTTAATATAGAGACACTTCATTAGTGCAGTGAATGCGGTGTGTGTGCAGTGTGTTTAATATAGAGACACTTCATTAGTGCAGTGAATACAGTGTGAGTGTGCAGTGTGTTTAATATAGAGACACTTCATTAGTGCAGTGAATACAGTGTGAGTGTGCAGTGTGTTTAATATAGAGACACTTCATTAGTGCAGTGAATGCAGTGTGTTTAATATAGAGACACTTCATTAGTGCAGTGAATGCAGTGTGTTTAATATAGAGACACTTCATTAGTGCAGTGAATACAGTGTGAGTGTGCAGTGTGTTTAATATAGAGACACTTCATTAGTGCAGTGAATACAGTGTGAGTGTGCAGTGTGTTTAATATAGAGACACTTCATTAGTGCAGTGAATACAGTGTGAGTGTGCAGTGTGTTTAATATAGAGACACTTCATTAGTGCAGTGAATGCGGTGTCTGTACAGTGTGTTTAATATAGAGACACTTTATTAGTGCAGTGAATGCAGTGTGTTTAATATAGAGACACTTCATTAGTGCAGTGAATACAGTGTGAGTGTGCAGTGTGTTTAATATAGAGACACTTCATTAGTGCAGTGAATGCGGTGTCTGTGCAGTGTGTTTAATATAGAGACACTTCATTAGTGCAGTGAATGCGGTGTCTGTGCAGTGTGTTTAATATAGAGACACTTCATTAGTGCAGTGAATACAGTGTGTTTAATATAGAGACACTTCATTAGTGCAGTGAATACAGTGTGAGTGTGCAGTGTGTTTAATATAGAGACACTTCATTAGTGCAGTGAGTGCGGTGTCTGTGCAGTGTGTTTAATATAGAGACACTTCATTAGTGCAGTGAATACAGTGTGTTTAATATAGAGACACTTCATTAGTGCAGTGAATACAGTGTGAGTGTGCAGTGTGTTTAATATAGAGACACTTCATTAGTGCAGTGAATACAGTGTGTTTAATATAGAGTCACTTCATTAGTGCAGTGAATACAGTGTGAGTGTCAGTGTGTTTAATATAGAGACACTTCATTAGTGCAGTGAATACAGTGTGAGTGGCAGTGTGTTTAATATAGAGACACTTCATTAGTGCAGTGAATACAGTGTGAGTGTGCAGTGTGTTTAATATAGAGACACTTCATTAGTGCAGTGAATACAGTGTGAGTGTGCAGTGTGTTTAATATAGAGACACTTCATTAGTGCAGTGAATACAGTGTGAGTGTGCAGTGTGTTTAATATAGAGACACTTCATTAGTGCAGTGAATACAGTGTGAGTGTGCAGTGTGTTTAATATAGAGACACTTCATTAGTGCAGTGAATGCGGTGTGAGTGTGCAGTGTGTTTAATATAGAGACACTTCATTAGTGCAGTGAATACAGTGTGAGTGTGCAGTGTGTTTAATATAGAGACACTTCATTAGTGCAGTGAATACAGTGTGAGTGTGCAGTGTGTTTAATATAGAGACACTTCATTAGTGCAGTGAATACAGTGTGAGTGTGCAGTGTGTTTAATATAGAGACACTTCATTAGTGCAGTGAGTGCGGTGTCTGTGCAGTGTGTTTAATATAGAGACACTTCATTAGTGCAGTGAATACAGTGTGAGTGTGCAGTGTGTTTAATATAGAGACACTTCATTAGTGCAGTGAATGCGGTGTCAGTGTACAGTGTGTTTAATATAGAGACACACACACGTATTCCTGGGAGAGCAGTGCTGTGGAAAGTTAGCTGGGATCAGGGCGGGGCTCTGAGTTTATTGAACTCTTTCCCAGATTAGGCAGCTTGTCTCGTTCTGCAGTCTGTAAATAACTGCAATCTGGGAATGTGTCTCTGCACGTCAAGCACACTCCATCTGCTCTCTGAATACCGGTCCGAGCCAACACTAAGAGAGTCATAGAGTCTGCATGTCCTGTAGCAAACACTAAGAGATTCATAGAGTCTGCATGTCCTGTAGCAAACACTAAGAGAGTCAGAGTCTGCATGTCCTGTAGCAAACACTAAGAGAGTCAGAGTCTGCATGTCCTGTAGCAAATACTAGAGAGTCATAGAGTCTGCATGTCCTGTAGCAAATACTAAGAGATTCATAGAGTCTGCATGTCCTGTAGCAAACACTAAGAGATTCATAGAGTCTGCATATCCTGTAGCAAACACTAAGAGAGTCAGAGTCTGCATGTCCTGTAGCAGACACTAAGAGAGTCATAGAGTCTGCATGTCCTGTAGCAAACACTAAGAGATTCATAGAGTCTGCATATCCTGTAGCAAACACTAAGAGAGTCAGAGTCTGCATGTCCTGTAGCAAACACTAAGAGAGTCATAGAGTCTGCATGTCCTGTAGCAAATACTAGAGAGTCATAGAGTCTGCATGTCCTGTAGCAAATACTAGAGAGTTGTGTAAACAACTGATCTCAGGACTATCTTACCTGAGCACAGATCTCAGGACTATCTTACCTTAGCACTGATCTCAGGACTATCTTACCTGAGCACTGATCTCAGGAATATCTTATCCGAGCACTGATCTCAGGACTATCTTATCCGAGCACAGATCTCAGGACTATCTTACCTGAGCACTGATCTCAGGACTATCTTACCTGAGGTAATGTTAGCTAATCCAGAGTAGTGCTAATCGGTGGCTATGAAGCCAGGTGTGGGAAAGACTTCCAGTCAAAAGGTTAGTCAGAGTTCCACTGAATTCCCTGGCTCCCTCGTACCAGCGCTTGCTTGTATTTTTGTAAAGAACACAGCTCCTGTAATGGTGCTTGTCTCCTGACTGTTTCAGCAGCAGCTCCGCAGGCCGGATCAAGGTGGGGGTGGACAATAAAAACGTATCCTTAAGATAATTTCCTGTTTAAAAGGGTCCACGTTGTTATCAGTGTGACAGGCCTTCTGTAAAGCTTCCTCAATTCCCTCTGAAAGTTTGCCAGCCAGGTAACATTTTCACAGGGATTCACAATTCACCCAAGTGGCTTCTCCAGTCCATGACACACTGGTCACGATGCTGACTGATGCAGCTGCACTTCAGGCCGTCCAGGACTGTGATTGGGCACCCTTGTCCTATAGAGTTTATAGTGTCTGTGTTCCATGGCTCCTGCCTATATGAATGTGTGAGGGAATCCCTGCCTCTGTGCTCCTTTGCTCCTGCCTGCCCTTGATGGGATGATGGTGATGATAATAACAATAATAATAATAATAATAATCATCTTTATTTTTAAATAGCACCTTTCATAGTGGACCACCATCACAAAGCTGATATGGAAATGTGCTGGAAACACTTTCCTTCTTGTTCCTCTGGATACAATCTGCCTTTGATAATGAGCCAATAGACCTGCCCCAGATAGATAGACCTGCCCCAGATCTTCCAATGTGATGAGATAGACCTGCCCCAGATCTTCCTCTGAGATGAGATAGACCTGCCCCAGATCTTGATGAGATAGAGCCCCAGATCTTCAATGAGATGAGATAGACCTGCCCCAGATCTTCCAGTGAGATGAGATAGACCTGCCCCAGATCTTCCAATGAGATGAGATAGACCTGCCCCAGATCTTCCAATGAGATGAGATAGACCTGCCCCAGATCTTCCAATGAGATGAGATAGACCTGCCCCAGATCTTCCAGTGAGATGAGATAGACCTGCCCCAGATCTTCCAGTGAGATGAGATAGACCTGCCCCAGATCTTCCAGTGAGATGAGATAGACCTGCCCCAGATCTTCCAATGAGATGAGATAGACCTGCCCCAGATCTTCCAGTGAAATAGACCTGCCCCAGATCTTCCAGTGAGATGAGATAGACCTGCCCCAGATCTTCCAATGAAATAGACCTGCCCCAGATCTTCCAGTGAGATGAGATAGACCTGCCCCAGATCTTCCAGTGAGATGAGATAGACCTGCCCCAGATCTTCCAGTGAGATGAGATAGACCTGCCCCAGATCTTCCAGTGAGATGAGATAGACCTGCCCCAGATCTTCCAGTGAGATGAGATAGACCTGCCCCAGATCTTCCAATGAGATGAGATAGACCTGCCCCAGATCTTCCAATGAGATGAGATAGACCTGCCCCAGATCTTCCAGTGAGATGAGATAGACCTGCCCCAGATCTTCCAGTGAGATGAGATAGACCTGCCCCAGATCTTCCAATGAGATGAGATAGACCTGCCCCAGATCTTCCAATGAGATGAGATAGACCTGCCCCAGATCTTCCAATGAGATGAGATAGACCTGCCCCAGATCTTCCAATGAGATGAGATAGACCTGCCCCAGATCTTCCAGTGAGATGAGATAGACCTGCCCCAGATCTTCCAGATGAGATAGACCTGCCCCAGATCTTCCAGTGAGATGAGATAGACCTGCCCCAGATCTTCCAGTGAGATGAGATAGACCTGCCCCAGATCTTCCAATGAGATGAGATAGACCTGCCCCAGATCTTCCAGTGAGATGAGATAGACCTGCCCCAGATCTTCCAGATGAGATAGACCTGCCCCAGATCTTCCAGATGAGATAGACCTGCCCCAGATCTTCCAGTGAGATGAGATAGACCTGCCCCAGATCTTCCAATGAGATGAGATAGACCTGCCCCAGATCTTCCAATGAGATGAGATAGACCTGC
>NC_054551.1:36419893-36427393 GCF_017654505.1 Polyodon spathula | reverse complement strand
TGAGTGATTTTTGAAGTGCGTGTTCCTTCTAAAGTAGAAGAGCTATCACTTTCCAATTGCTTCAGCGTGCTTAGAATTTCTTTGTCTTTCTGTTCTGTTCTTTGTCGCTCTGCTGCTGTCTGCCTGCTTTACTGTCTGCTTTAATGACACCACAAAGAGGCTTCAGGATGAAAGTATTGAGAATGGCCCCAACTTTGAAGGGCTGAAACCCCTTGTGGGACACGAGTTAACAAACTGACCGTTGGTGGGTTTCTAGATGAGGATTTGAAGGACTTTGTATAATTAATAATTGACTCTGTAATCTGTCTCCTTCACATTTTAATAAATACATAAACATGAACAACATGCATTGATGTTGTTTTGGGTTATATTGTACAGTATTAGCAAATAGTTTAAACCAAGAGAAACCATGAAACGTGTATAAATAAATCATTCCAAGCCACACAATGTTTCACATCTTGATGTGCAAGTGGATTGTCACGGCGCTGCTCCCCTCTTCTTTCTTCTTTGTTGCCGTCTTTAAAAATGGATTCATGCAAAGTTGTGGACGCAGCGTGCATGGCTGATAGATGAGCGTTTCAAGGACTGCGTTTTCAGAAACTTGGGTGTCTCTCTATGAATATACCCAGAGTGTCTTTCTAGCAACTGAACGAACAATAAATAAATACAAACTAGCCCGACAGGAAAAGAGTTGTCCCGGGCGTCGGGCAATACGAATTGCACACCCCTGTCAGTTTAGAGAACGTTACTGATCTGAAGTGAAAGCTGGGGCTGTGTTACTGGGTATTGAAAGCAATGGCGTAACTGATGCTGATCCTCGTACAGTCTAACAGCCCACATTTCTTTCAGCTTTTTACTCGGCTGCTGGCTTTTAAGACAAGCTGGTTTCAGACAAACAGCAACAGTCCCAGTACAGAACAGAGACGTGTCCAACAAGGGCCCTGAGACACTGTCCCACTGCAGCTCTGAATCCCTGAGACACTGTTACACTGTCCCACTGCAGCTCTGAGTCCCTGAGACACTGTCCCACTGCAGCTCTGAGTCCCTGAGACACTGTCCCACTGCAGCTCTGAGTCCCTGAGACACTGTCCCACTGCAGCTCTGAGTCCCTGAGACACTGTCCCACTGCAGCTCTGAGTCCCTGAGACACTGTCCCACTGCAGCTCTGAGTCCCTGAGACACTGTCCCACTGCAGCTCTGAGTCCCTGAGACACTGTCCCACTGCAGCTCTGAGTCCCTGAGACACTGTCCCACTGCAGCTCTGAGTCCCTGAGACACTGTCCCACTGCAGCTCTGAGTCCCTGTCACACTGCAGCTGTGTATCCCTGAGACACTGTCCCACTGCAGCTCTGAGTCCCTGTCACACTGCAGCTGTGTATCCCTGAGACACTGTCCCACTGCAGCTCTGAATCCCTGAGACACTGTCCCACTGCAGCTCTGAGTCCCTGAGACACTGTCCCACTGCAGCTCTGAATCCCTGAGACACTGTTACACTGTCCCACTGCAGCTCTGAATCCCTGAGACACTGTTACACTGTCCCACTGCAGCTCTGAATCCCTGAGACACTGTCACACTGCAGCTCTGAGTCCCTGAGACACTGTCCCACTGCAGCTCTGAATTCCTGAGACACTGTTACACTGTCCCACTGCAGCTCTGAATCCCTGAGACACTGTTACACTGTCCCACTGCAGCTCTGAGTCCCTGAGAGACTGTCCCACTGCAGCTCTGAGTCCCTGAGTCCCTGTCCCACTGCAGCTGTGTATCCCTGAGACACTGTCCCACTGCAGCTCTTAGTCCCCGAGACACTGTCCCACTGCAGCTCTGAGTCCCTGAGACACTGTCACACTGCAGCTCTGAGTCCCTGTCACACTTCAGCTGTGTATCCCTGAGACACTGTCCCACTGCAGCTCTGAGTCCCTGAGACACTGCACACTGCAGCTGTGTGTCCCTGAGACACTGTCCCACTGCAGCTCTGAGTCCCTGTCCCACTGCAGCTCTGAGTCCCTGAGACACTGTCCCACTGCAGCTCTGAGTCCCTGAGACACTGTCCCACTGCAGCTCTGAACTGAGACACTGTTACACTGTCCCACTGCAGCTCTGAATCCCTGAGACACTGTTACACTGCAGCACTGCAGCTCTGAGTCCCTGAGACACTGTCCCACTGCAGCTCTGAGTCCCTGAGTCCCTGTCCCACTGCAGCTGTGTATCCCTGAGACACTGTCCCACTGCAGCTCTGAGTCCCTGAGACACTGTCCCACTGCAGCTCTGAGTCCCTGAGACACTGTCACACTGCAGCTCTGAGTCCCCACTGTCGCCACTGTGACAGCTCTTGACTCTGACCTGGAACAGAGACTCAAGATACACTGTCCCATGGACCTGCATCTCTGGGACTCTGATCCCTGGTACACTGTCCCCCACTGCAGCTCTGAGTCTCTGAGACAAGGTCCCTCAGGACATTTGTGAACGTCACGCAGGGTGCCAGCTGTGTATCCCTGAGACACTGTCCCACTGCAGCTCTGTGTCCCTGAGACACTGTACCACTGCAGCTCTGAGTCCCTGAGACACTTGTGCACAGGTGTATCTCTGTCCCTGACACGCCCCTCAGGGCCTCTGAGGTCCCGTCGACACTAATGCAGCTGTGTATCCCTGAGACACTGTCCCACACATAGGACTCTGTGACCTGTCACTGTCCCACTGCAGCTGTGTATCCCTTAGACACTGTCCCCACTGCAGCTACTGAGGTCCCTGAGACACTGTCGACACCTGCAGACTGAGGGTCTGGCTGACACTGCAGCTCTGATCCTCACGGGTCCCTGAACACTTGACAGCTGAGCTCTGAATCCCTGAGACACTGCAGCTGCTCTGAGTCCCTGAGACACTGTCCCACTGCAGCTCTGAGTCCCACTGCAGCTGTGTATCCCTGAGACACTGTCCCACTGCAGCTCTGAGTCCCTGAGACACTGTCACACTGCAGCTCTGAGTCCCTGAGACACTGTCCCACTGCAGCTCTGAGTCCCTGAGACACTGTCCCACTGCAGCTCTGAGTCCCTGAGACACTGTCCCACTGCAGCTCTGAGTCCCTGAGACACTGCACTGCAGCTGTGTATCCCTGAGACACTGTCACACTGCAGCTCTGAGTCCCTGAGACACTGTCACACTGCAGCTGTATATCCCTGAGACACTGTTACACTGCAGCTCTGTTTCTGCTGCTTTCACACAGGAGGGAGTCACACAATCGGAGAATACTGAACATTATTCCTAAGTGGTTGCTTCCTGTGTCCCGAGTTCCGGGAGGTCACATTCCGATAACTGTGCTGTGGAGGGGGAGGGAGAGAGGAGAGGCTCGGAGAGGGGGGAGGGGGAGAGGCTCTCAATAATCCACTTCTGAACAGTAACATTGCATCCAAAAATATTAAAAGAACCCTCTGGAACTCGTGATAAATATTTAGATCACAAGCCTTTCTAGAATGCCTTCTAGTCTAAATGTTTGTCAAAGAGTTTGATTTAGTCTCTTGTATTATTGGTACGAACTCTACCCCAGAGTGTTTGTGTGTGTGTGTAGCTATGGATGGTTCATTTCATATCCACAGTGAGTGCTGAACCCTGAGTGCACCAGGTTTTCAAGGTTAAGATAAGCTTCCCTTTGCAGAGCCTAGTTAGGCCTTCTCAGGCTTTACTGTCAGCCTAATTGGTCTCCCTGAGCTTGTTAACTTTACACTGCAGCTGATTAAAGTTCCAGCCCCCTGGGTTTCTGGATTCATGTCATCAACACACACGAGACCCTGCGTGATCAGCACAGTCACTGTGCATCTAGCCCTGAAGAGACACGCCTCCTCACAGTGCCTCCTGCACAGAGTCCTGACAAACCTCCTCACAGTGTCTCCTCACAGTGTCCTCACAGTGCCTCCTCACAGTGCCTCCTGCACAGAGTCCTGACAGACCTCCTCACAGTGCCTCCTGCACAGAGTCCTGACAGACCTCCTCACAGTGCCTCCTGCACAGTGCCTCCTCACAGTGCCTCCTCACAGTGCCTCCTGCACAGAGTCCTGACAGACCTCCTCACAGTGCCTCCTGCACAGAGTCCTGACAGACCTCCTCACAGTGCCTCCTGCACAGAGTCCTGACAGACCTCCTCACAGTGCCTCCTGCACAGAGTCCTGACAAACTCCTCACAGTGTCTCCTCACAGAGTCCTGACAAACCTCCTCACAGTGCCTCCTCACAGTGCCTCCTGCACAGAGTCCTGACAGACCTCCTCACAGTGTCTCCTCACAGAGTCCTGACAAACTCCTCACAGTGCCTCCTGCACAGAGTCCTGACAAACCTCCTCACAGTGCCTCCTGCACAGAGTCCTGACAGACCTCCTCACAGTGCCTCCTGCACAGTGCCTCCTCACAGTGCCTCCTCACAGTGTCTCCTGCACAGAGTCCTGACAAACCTCCTCACAGTGCCTCCTCACAGAGTCCTCCTCCTCACAGTGTCTCCTGACCTCCTCACAGTGCCTCCTCACAGTGCCTCCTCACAGAGTCCTGACAAACTCCTCACAGTGTCTCCGGCACAGAGTCCTGACAAACCTCCTCACAGTGTCTCCTGCACAGAGTCCTGACAGACCTCCTCACAGTGCCTCCTCACAGAGTCCTGACAAACTCCTCACAGTGTCTCCTCACAGAGTCCTGACAAACTCCTCACAGTGTCTCCTCACAGAGTCCTGACAAACTCCTCACAGTGTCTCCTGCACAGAGTCCTGACAAACCTCCTCACAGTGTCTCCTGCACAGAGTCCTGACAGACCTCCTCACAGTGCCTCCTCACAGAGTCCTGACAGACCTCCTCACAGTGCCTCCTCACAGAGTCCTGACAAACCTCCTCACAGTGTCTCCTGCACAGAGTCCTGACAGACCTCCTCACAGTGCCTCCTGCACAGAGTCCTGACAAACCTCCTCACAGTGTCTCCTGCACAGAGTCCTGACAAACCTCCTCACAGTGTCTCCTGCACAGAGTCCTGACAAACCTCCTCACAGTGTCTCCGGCACAGAGTCCTGACAAACTCCTCACAGTGTCTCCTGCACAGAGTCCTGACAGACCTCCTCACAGTGCCTCCTGCACAGAGTCCTGACAGACCTCCTCACAGTGCCTCCTGCACAGAGTCCTGACAGACCTCCTCACAGTGCCTCCTGCACAGAGTCCTGACAGACCTCCTCACAGTGCCTCCTGCACCGAGTCCTGACAGACCTCCTCACAGTGTCTCCTGCACAGAGTCCTGACAGACCTCCTCACAGTGCCTCCTGCACAGAGTCCTGACAGACCTCCTCACAGTGCCTCCTGCACAGAGTCCTGACAGACCTCCTCACAGTGCCTCCTGCACAGAGTCCTGACAGACCTCCTCACAGTGTCTCCTGCACAGAGTCCTGACAGACCTCCTCACAGTGTCTCCTGCACAGAGTCCTGACAGACCTCCTCACAGTGCCTCCTGCACAGAGTCCTGACAGACCTCCTCACAGTGCCTCCTCACAGAGTCCTGACAAACCTCCTCACAGTGTCTCCTGCACAGAGTCCTGACAGACCTCCTCACAGTGTCTCCTGCACAGAGTCCTGACAAACCTCCTCACAGTGTCTCCTGCACAGAGTCCTGACAGACCTCCTCACAGTGCCTCCTGCACAGAGTCCTGACAGACCTCCTCACAGTGCCTCCTGCACAGAGTCCTGACAAACCTCCTCACAGTGTCTCCGGCACAGAGTCCTGACAAACCTCCTCACAGTGTCTCCTGCACAGAGTCCTGACAGACCTCCTCACAGTGCCTCCTGCACAGAGTCCTGACAGACCTCCTCACAGTGCCTCCTCACAGAGTCCTGACAAACTCCTCACAGTGTCTCCGGCACAGAGTCCTGACAAACTCCTCACAGTGTCTCCTGCACAGAGTCCTGACAGACCTCCTCACAGTGCCTCCTCACAGAGTCCTGACAGACCTCCTCACAGTGTCTCCTGCACAGAGTCCTGACAGACCTCCTCACAGTGCCTCCTGCACAGAGTCCTGACAGACCTCCTCACAGTGCCTCCTGCACCGAGTCCTGACAGACCTCCTCACAGTGTCTCCTGCACAGAGTCTTGACAGACCTCCTCACAGTGCAGTGTCTCCTGCACAGAGTCCTGACAGACCTCCTCACAGTGCCTCCTGCACAGAGTCCTGACAAACTCCTCACAGTGTCTCCTGCACAGAGTCCTGACAGACCTCCTCACAGTGCCTCCTGCACAGAGTCCTGACAGACCTCCTCACAGTGCCTCCTCACAGAGTCCTGACAAACTCCTCACAGTGTCTCCTGCACAGAGTCCTGACAGACCTCCTCACAGTGTCTCCTGCACAGAGTCCTGACAGACCTCCTCACAGTGTCTCCTGCACAGAGTCCTGACAGACCTCCTCACAGTGCCTCCTGCACAGAGTCCTGACAAACCTCCTCACAGTGTCTCCTGCACAGAGTCCTGACAAACCTCCTCACAGTGTCTCCTGCACAGAGTCCTGACAGACCTCCTCACAGTGCCTCCTGCACAGAGTCCTGACAGACCTCCTCACAGTGTCTCCTGCACAGAGTCCTGACAGACCTCCTCACAGTGCCTCCTGCACAGAGTCCTGACAGACCTCCTCACAGTGCCTCCTCACAGTGCCTCCTCACAGTGCCTCCTGCACAGAGTCCTGACAGACCTGCTCACAGTGCCTCCTCACAGTGCCTCCTCACAGTGCCTCCTCACAGTGTCTCCTGCACAGACCTCCTCACAGACCTCCTCACAGTGCCTCCTCACAGTGCCTCCTGCACAGAGTCCTGACAGACCTCCTCACAGTGCCTCCTGCACAGAGTCCTGACAGACCTCCTCACAGTGCCTCCTGCACAGAGTCCTGACAGACCTCCTCACAGTGCCTCCTGCACAGAGTCCTGACAGACCTCCTCACAGTGCCTCCTCACAGTGCCTCCTGCACAGAGTCCTGACAGTCCTCACAGACCTCCTCACAGTGTCTCCTGCACAGAGTCCTGACAGACCTCCTCACAGTGCCTCCTGCACAGAGTCCTGACAGACCTCCTCACAGTGCCTCCTGCACAGAGTCCTGACAGACCTCCTCACAGTGTCTCCTGCACAGAGTCCTGACAGACCTCCTCACAGTGCCTCCTGCACAGAGTCCTGACAGACCTCCTCACAGTGCCTCCTGCACAGAGTCCTGACAAACTCCTCACAGTGTCCTCCTGCACAGTGTCTCCTGCACAGAGTCCTACCTCCTCACAGTGTCTCCTGCACAGAGTCCTCACAGACCTCCTCACAGTGCCTCCTGCACAGAGTCCTGACAGACCTCCTCACAGTGCCTCCTGCACAGAGTCCTGACAGACCTCCTCACAGTGCCTCCTGCACAGAGTCCTGACAGACCTCCTCACAGTGCCTCCTGCACAGAGTCCTGACAGACCTCCTCACAGTGCCTCCTGCACAGAGTCCTGACAAACTCCTCACAGTGTCTCCT
>NC_054551.1:36395099-36419393 GCF_017654505.1 Polyodon spathula | reverse complement strand
GTGTGTGTGTGAGGTGCCCACTCCTGCGTGGAGCGCATAGAGAGAGAGAAGCTAGGAGAGATATAGAGAGAGAGATAGACAATACCACACACACATCACTCCACGGTTAGAACGGGGTAGCGAGAGCGAGATGTAGAATACAAAACACCACCCACACCTCCACGGTGAGGTACGGGGCGCGAGAGATAGGAGAGAGTAGAGAAGGATCAGATTACAAATAACACCACGACACACACTTCCACGTGAGAACGGGCGCGCAGATCGATAAGCAGATAGAGAAGCGAGAGAGATAGAGAGAAGACACATAACACCACACACACAACTCCACGGTTAGGACGGGGAGCTAGAGACTACGTCGCTCTCTCTCTCTCTCTCTCTCTGTCTATTTGTTAAAAAAACTATCTCTCTCTCTCTTGTTTATTGTGGTGTGTGTGTGAGGTGCCACTCCTGCCCCCCCCTCTCTCTCTCCTCTCTCTCGTCTCTCTGGGAGTGGTTTGTGTGGAGTGAGGGCTGAGTACTGTGCCTGAGTAAAACTTTCAGAAGTTGAAGTTATGTTCTTTTTGTACATGTTTAGTTTTGTTTATTTATTTTTATAAAGGGTTTGGGTCGTTGACCCGCAGGCAGGGATTTAAATGTATTCCTGATAGAAGCATTGCGGCCCCCCACCCAAGTCATTGCCGACCCCCGCCCCCTCGCAGTCATTGCGCGACCCCCTCTCACAGTCATTGCCACCCCCCGCACAGTCATTGGTGTGTGTGTGTGTGAGGTGCCACTCCTGCCCTCTCTCCTTCATTGCCCAGCCCCCCCCCCAAGGTCATTGCCGGCCCCCCCCCCGCAAGTCATTGATGACCGCCCCCCGCCAAGTCATTGCCTCCCCCCCAAGTCATTGCCCGGGGGGGGGGGGTCAGTAACGGCCGGGGCTCGCAAGTCATTGTCGCCCCCCCCAAGACATGGTCCGCCCGCAAGTCATTGTCCCCCCCCGCAAGTCATTGCCCCCCCGGAGTCTTGCCCCCCCAGCAAGTGGAGCATTGTCGCCCCCCCACTCAAGTCATTGTCGCCCCCCCCCAGCAAGTCATTCCCCCCCGCAAGTCATTGCCGGCCCCCCGCAAGTGTCATTGCCGCCCCCCCAAAGTCATTGCCCCCCCCCCAAGTCATTGCCGCCTCCCCCGCAAGTCATTTGTCTCCGGTAACAACCCGTCAAGTCATGTGCCCCCCCGCAGTCTTTGCACCCCCCCCGCAAAGTCATTGCCCCCCCCGCAGTTCATTGCGCCCCCCCACAAGTCATGTGTCGTTGCCGCCCCGCAAGTCATTGCCGCCCCACCCGCAAGGTCATTGTCGCCCCCGCCACAAGTCATTGCCCGCCCTCACAAGTCATTGTCGCCACCCCCCGCGCAATCATTGTCCGCCCCCCCCCCAGTCATTCCTCCTCCCCCCGCAATGTCATTGTCCCACCACTCCCCCACAATGTCCATTGTCCCCCCACCCACAGTCATTTGCCGCCCCCCCTACACAAGTCAGTTGTCGCCCCCCCCCAAGTCATTGCCTCCCCCCGCAAGTCTTGTGCCCAGTCAAGTCATTGCGCCCCCCCCACAAGTCATTTGCCCCCCCCCACAAGTCAATTGCCGCCCCCTCCCAAGTCTGTTCTCCCCCCCCCCAAGATCATTGTTCCCCCCCCACAAGTCATTGTCGCCCCCCCCCAGTCTTGGTTGCCCCCCCCGCAAGTCATTGCTTCGCCCCTCCCACAAAGTCATTGCCCCCCACATTCAGTCGCCCCCCCCACAAGTTCATTTCGGCCCCCCCCCACAAGTCATTTCCCCCCCCCAGTCTTTTCCCCCGCGCCCAGTCGCCAGCCTCCCCCCTCGCAAGTCTCTTGTCGCCCCCCACACAAGTCATTGCCCTCCCCCCCAAGTCATTGCCGCCCCCCCCCCAAGTCATTGTCCGACCCCCCCCGACGTCATTGTCCCCCCCGCCGGCAAGTCATTGTCCGCCCCCCTCAAGTCATTTGTCCCCCCCCCCCCAAAGTCATTGCCCCCCCCCCCACAAGTCATTTGCCGCGCGCCCCAAGATCTGGCCAAGTCAACGCCCCCAGTCATTGTCGCCCCCCCCAATCATTGCCACCCCCACAGTCATCTCATAGTCCCCCCCCTGCAAGGCATTGTCGGGGGCCCCCCCCACAAGTAATGTGCCCACCCACCGCAAGTCATTGTCCGCCCGTCCCCCCTCAAGTCATTTCCGCCACCCCCACAAGTCATTTGCCCCCCCCCTACAAGTCATTGCCGCTCCCCCCACAAGTGTCATGTGTCGCCGACCCCCCCAAGTCATTGCCCCCCTCGCACACATTGTCTCACCCCACGCGGGAAGTCATTGTCGCCCCCCCCACAGTGTCATTGTCCCCCCCCGCAAGGCATTTCTCGACCCCGCAAGTCATTGTCGCGCCCCCCACAAGTCATTTGCCACACCCCACACCAAGGTCATTGCCGCCCCCGCCCCAGTGCACTTAGAGGATCCGCCCCCCCCCACAAGGTCATTGTCGCCCCCCCCAACCAGTCATTGCGCCCCCCCCCAAGTACATTGCCGCCCCCCCTCAAGTCATTGTCGCCCCCGCCGCAGTCATGACCCCCCCCCACAAGTCAGTGCTCCTCCCCCCCCCAAGTCATTGTCGCCCCCCCGCAAGTCATTCGCCCCCCCCCACACAAGTCATTTCGCCCCCCCACAAGTCTTGCCCCCCCTCACAAGGTCATTGTCGCCCCCCTCACAGTCATTGCCGCCCCACAGGTGAGTCATTGCCGCCCCCACCCCAAGTCATTTCGCCCCCCCGCAAGTCAATGGTCCGCCCACCCCCAAATCAGGCATTTTCGCCCCCCGCAATGTCATTGCGCGCCCCCCCACAAGTCATTGGCCCCCCCACAAAGTCATTGCCGCCCCCCCCTCCCAGTGTTCTTTTCCGCCCCCCCCACATAGTCATTGGCCCCCGCCGACAAGTCATTGCCCGCCCACCCCCCCGCAAGTCATTGCCGCTCCGCCCCCCCACAAGTCTGCTGCCCCCGCCACAAGTTCATGCTGTCCCCCCCCCCCAACCGGCATTTGTCTCACCCCCCTCAAGTCATTTGTTGCCCCCCCCCACAAGTCATTGTCCCGACGCAAGGGGCGTCCCCCAGTCACAAGTCGGGCCACACCCGCAAAGTCTTGTCCCCCCCCCCCACAAGTCTTTTCCCCCCCAAGTCATTGTCCCCGCCCCTCACAAGTCATTTTTCGCCCCCCGTCAAGGCATTGTCGCACCCCCCCCCGCAAGGTCGGATTATCGCCCCCCTCACAAGTCATTTTGTCCGCCCCCCCACAAGTCCGTTGCCTCCCCCACAATCAGTCATTGCCACGCCCCCCCCCCAAGTCATTGTCGCCCCCTCCGCCAGGCATGTCATTGCCCCCCCCCCAAGTCATGGTCGCCCCCCCCACAAGTCATTGCCCGCCCCCCACGCAGGTCATTTCCTGCCCCCGTCCAAGTTCATTTGCCCGCCCCCCCGCAACAGGCATTGCCCCCCCCCCACAAGTCATTGCCGCCCCCCCCACAGCATTGGGGGGGGGGGGTGGGGGTGGCGGGGGGTAAAGACGCCCCCAACAAGTCATTTCTCCCCCCCCAAGTCATTGCCGCCCCCCCCCCTCAAGTCATTGCTACCCCCCGCACAGTCTTTTCGCCCCCCCCCCCACAAGGGCCTTGTCAGTCCCCCCCTCAAGTCATTGCCCCCCCTACACAAGTCCTTGTCTACCCCCCCCACAGTCATGTCCCCCCACCACAAAGGCATTGGTTCCCCCACCCCAAGGCATATGCCGCCCCCCCCACAAGTCATTGTCGCCCCACCCACCCCCGCAAGTGTTCCCCCCCGCCAGTCACAGTCGCCCCCCAAGTCAGGTTCGCCCGCCCGCCCAAGTCATTGTCGCCCCCCGCCAAGTCATTGTCGCCCCCCTCCCCAGGAAACACCAGGCATGGCCCCCCCCCAGTATGCCCGCCCCCCCCCCAAGTCATTGTCGCCCCCCCCACAAGGCATTTGCCCCCCCCACAAGTCATTGCCGCCCCCTCCCAAGTCATTGTCGCCCCCCCACAAGTCATGGCGCCCCGGCGCCCCACCGTCATTGCCGCCCCCCCCCCTCCCAAGCACCAAGTCATTGTCGCCCCCCGCAAGTCATTGTCGCCCCCCCCCCACAAGTCATTGCCCCCCGCAAGTCATCCCCCCCTCACAAAGTCTTCCCGCCTCCCCCCCGCAAGTCATTTGCGCCAACCACCCCCCCTCAAGCATTGTCCCCCTCACAAGTCATTGGTTCCCCCCACCACAGTCAGTTGCCCCCCCACAAGGTCATTGCCGCCCCCCCCCAAGTCATTGTCGCGGGGGGGGGGGGTTTCAGTTAACAGGGGCCCCCCCAGCTGGGGGACCCCACAACGATTGGGCCAGCTGGGGGGGACAGCGGCATTGCGCGCCCCCCCCGTAAGTCAGCTTGCCGCCCCCCGCGCAAAGCGCGAGCTGCCGCCGACCCCCCCGCAAGTCATCGTCCCCCTCCCCCGCGCCACAAGTCATTGCCCCCCCCCACAAGTCATTTGCCGCCGCCCCCCCTCAAGTCATTGCCGCCCCCACCCACAGATTTCATTGCCGCCGCCCCACCCCCTAGTCATTGTCGCCCCCCCCGCAGCATGGGTCTACAAAAGTAAATAAAACAGTAATCGTCATGAGGGACACGCAAGTCATTCCCCGGCCCAAGTCATGTCGCCCCCCCACGGGGCGTTTGCCCCCCGCAAGTCATTGCCGCCCCCCCTCGCCGTGTTGCATTGCCGCCCCCCCCCCCGCAAGTCATTGCAGCTTTTCCCCCACGAAGTCATTGTCGTAAATGCAGCCGAGCGGGGTGCATCAGGTCGCCCCCCCCAGTCATTGGTGTCGCCCCCCGCAGTCTTTTCGCCCCCCCCCACAAGTTCCTCATAAAAACCCCGCGTCATTGTCGCCGGACCCCCCTCAAGTCATTTGTCTCCCCCCCCGCACGTCAGTTTTCGGGGGCCCCCCCCCAAAGTTCATTGTCGCCCCCCGCACAAGTGGATTGTCCCCCCCCACACAGTGGGGGGCGGGGGGGTCCACAACGTTCAGAGTACCCCCCCACCACCAGTCATTTGTCCCCCCCCACAAGGTCATTGGCTTCCCCCCCATCAGTTCTTGTCGCCCCCCCGGAGTCTGCGGAGCCCCTGACAGCGGATCGTGGCGCGTCGGGGGGCGTTCATAGTCATTGTCGGTTTGTCTATTACTGCGGGGGCCCCCCCGCAGTCTAAGTAAAACATAACAAGACAGCCCCCCCGTTCAGTCAACAGCGCACCGGTTGGGGGGGGTGTTTCAGTTAACCCTGTGACCAAGTCATTTGAACCTGGGGGTGGGGGGGTGTTCAAGTAACAGTGCGGCCCAGCAAGGCAATTGCCCCCCACAAGTCGTTCAAGTAACCGCCCCCCAAGTGGTTTGTCGCCCCCCCAGCAACAGTCAGTGGGGGGTCGTTTCCCCCACCCACCCCCCCCAGCAAGTCATAAGGGAAGGCCCCCCGCAGTCATTCCGTGGGGGGGGGGGGCGTTCAGTAACAGGGGGGGGGTGTTTGTTAGTTGTTGGTGAAAAGATTAGACACGGAAATATAAAATCTGCTGCAAGAGTGAATGCAGTGGCTCTCAAGTATTCACCCCCCCCTTGGACTTTTCCACATTTATTGTGTTACAACATGGAATCAAAATGGATTTAATTAAGAGTTTTTACCACCAATCAACACAAAAAAATCCCATAATGTCAAAGCGAAAAAATAAAATCTACAAATTGTTCTAAATTAATTACAAATATAAAACAGAAAATAATTGATTGCATAAGTATTCACCCCCTTTGCTATGACACACCTAAATAAGCTCTGGTGCAACCAATTGTCTTTAGAAGTCACATAATTAGTTGAATGGAGTCCTCCTGTGTGCAATTAAGGTGTTTCACATGATTTCAGGTTAAATACACCTGTCTCTGGGAGGTCCCACAGTTGGTTAGTACAGTTCCTAACAAAAACTACATCATGGAATGTTTTTGAATGTAAGTACTCAGAACTGGTCCTTGTAAGTGGGCGGGTTTAGTCCTTATTCAGAATTTTCGTGGTTAGTCCCACATCCTATATTTTTTGTAACGGTTCGATAACTTATGAGTCCATTATTAAGAAATGGAGAGAATATGGCATAGCTGTGCATCTGTCTAGAACAGGCCGTCCTCAACAACTGAGTATCCGGGCGAGAAGGGCAATAGTCAGGGAGGCCACCAAGAGGCCTGTGGCAACTCTAAAGGAGTTAGTCTTCCACAGCTGAGCTGGGAGACACTGTGCATACGGCAACAATAGCCCGGGTGCTTCACAAAACTGGCCTTTATGGGAGAGTGGCAAGAAAGCCATTGTTGTAAAAAACTTGCATCAAATCTCAGCTAGAGTTTGCCAGAAGGCATGTGGGAGACTCTGATGAGACCAAAATAGAGCTTTTTGGCCTCAACATTAAGCACTATGTTTGGCGCAAGCCTAACACCGCACATCATCCTGAGAACAGCATCCCTACCGTGAAGCATGGTGGTGGAGGCATCATGCTATGGGGATGCTTCTCTGCGTCAGGGCCAGGAAAGCTTGTGAAGTTAGATTCGTAAGACCCCAGAAGCTCTGAAAAACTATTTGCTACAAACTTTTGGCTTTGGGCCTAATTTCTTTTGTTTCATTTCCCTGTTATACAGTAATGTTTTTAGTGTTTTGAAAATGAATAACAGCTTGAGCTGTCCGTTTCCAGTGTACAGAGGGATTCGTCAGGGATACTCCCTATCAGGCATGCTGGCAGCCTCTCTACTGTACCTCTGCTTTATCAGCTTAGGAGTAAACTGGCTGGTCTGATAATACCTTCTGCAACTAATGCTCTTCCAGTCAAACTGTCTGCCTATACTGATGACATTAATATCTTATCACTAGTCATGCTGATGTGTCAGCACTAAGAGACAGTCTGGAAATCTTTCAGAAAGCCTCATCGGCCATGGTGAACTAGGGGAAGTGCAGCACATTCCTGTCAGGGGAGTGGCGTGGAGCCCCCCCCCCCGCCCTCCCTCAGCTGTTGCGCTGGGGGAAGACTGTGATCAAGGCTCTGGGAGTCTTACCTGGGAGGACAGCAGTATGAATCCAAGAACTGGGGGACTTAAAAGAAAAGGTTAAGGGAAAGCTACAATGTTGGTGGTGGCTGATACCTCGGCTGTCATAGAAGGGGAGAGTTCTTGTGATCAACAGCCTGGTGATCCTCCCCCAGCACTGATAAATGAGATCCAGAGAGTGCTACTAGAGTTTTTTTAGGAATGGCTATCACTGGCTAAAGCCAGCTGTCTTGTACTAATGAAGGGGGTCAAGGGTTAGTAGATGTGCACAGTCGTGTGGCTACTTTCTGATTGCTGTTTTTACCTGAGCTGAGCTGGAGAGACATTGCCTTCCCTTTCCTGCACAGTGAGGGGGCTGGGCTGGAATCGGCAACTGTTTTTAATAAATCTATCTCAGCTAGACACCAATGAACTCCCAGATTTCTATAAGAAAAAAAATATTTATTTTTTAACTCCTTGTTCCCTGCAGATGGTTTCCAGTCTGGGGCGTTGTGCTCTAGGTTTGCAAAAGAGGGCATTACAAAACTAAAAGTCTTACTGCTGGTGAGCATTGGGAGGTGGAGAGAGGTGGAAAGCCTGGCCAGACAGCTTGGAATTCACTCACTCCGATTTCTAGAGAATGTTTTGAAAAATCTCAGAGAGACTTTCTCCCCTAGGGTTAGAGGCACTGATGAACAAGAGTTGGCTTGCCTTTCTTTCCTAGTGTCCCCTGCTATTCCTGAAAACCTCAGGGAAGGATTGTACAGTACTGAGAGATTGCAACAGCTCTTCTGAAAGAAAATGGAGATTAGACAAAGGGGCATTTAGAACAGAAAATAGGAGACACCTTTTTACACAGAGAATCGTGAGGGTCTGGAATCAACTCCCCAGTAATGTTGTTGAAGCTGACACCCTGGGATCCTTCAAGAAGCTGCTTGATGAGATTCTGGGATCAATAAGCTACTAACAACCAAACGAGCAAGATGGGCCGAATGGCCTCCTCTCGTTTGTAAACTTTCTTATTTTCTTATGTTCTAAAAGGAGCTGTACACTGTCTGTGTTAAGTGTATCGTGAATGCGCTGAAGACACTGCCTGACACCAGGTGGAGGGCTCGTGGACTGTACAGACAGCACTGCTCTGGCCTGGGGGTCCTTATATAAAGCGCCTTTGCCTGAGCGCTCAGGAGATCTACAGTGGCGCATTCTTCACAGCATCGTCGCCACTGGGCTCCATGTCCACTGTGTTGACCCAGCGGTTAGTAAAGACTCTGCTTTTGTGGAGAGGAAGAAACACTGTTTCATCTTTTTACTGACTGCAGAAGGCTGGACCCTTTGTTTAATGTTATTACTGAGTTGCTGAATTGTGTCACAAGACACGATTTAAAAGTATTTTAATTAATTTTATATTTGGCCAAAGAAAACTAGCAATCTGTAAAACCAGGAAAAACAAGCTGCAGGGGTTGGGAATTTATAACGCTGCATTAGTGTTGAAATTGTTAAAGCGAGAATTCAAATTGATTTTGTTTATTTTTCTTCAGTCCATGTCTTACAGAGTTTTCAGCAGCGTTGCTGTGTGAATGAGGGGTTGTTTGTGCTGGGGGAAGAGGGAGAGCTACAGTTTTTTGTGTGAAATAATCAGGATGTATGCATGTATATACAGATTTATCTAATTGGGGGAAAAAAATATATATATAAGATTTGCTTTATTATATAATCTTGTTTATTAGTTGAATTTTGTGTTTTTATTGTAAATTATATTTTTTAAATGTTTTTTCAGATATTTTTCTCTCTCGTTTGTTGTGGTGTGTGAGAGGTGCCACCCCTGACCCTCTCTCTCTCTCTCCTTCCTTTCGTCTGTCTGTGGTGTGTGAGAGGTCTCTTTCCCCTCTACCCTCTCTCTCTCTCTCCCCTCTCTCCTCCCGTTTGTTGTGGTGTGTGAGAGGTGCCACCCCTGACCCTCTCTCTCTCTCTCCTCCCTTCGTTTGTTGTCTTCTCCAAAACTCCTCCCAAACTCTCCTCGTATTCACTGGGGACGGAGAGAGAAGAGTGAGAGGAGGGATGGAAGAGCTCCTCACAAAACCCCATACACGTCTCGTAACCAACGGTGGGGAGACTCCAGCTCTCCCTCTCTCCCTCTCTCCCTCTCTGCTCTCTCTTAATCTCTCTCTCCTACCCTCTCTCTCCCTAGAGGGGAGTAGAGAGAAAAGAGAACCCCAAAAAACGAAAAGTCTAGGTGCTGGAGGGAGGAGGAGGAGTGCGGAGGCCCTTGGCTCACTCACCCATCCGCCCGCCCGTGTGTAGTCTTGTAGTCTGCGGGCCCCAGGAGATGCTCTGTGGGCCCCTCACTCTGGAGCTGCCTGCCTGACACCATGGGCTGCACCTCAGCCAAGCACATGTCCGCCGTGCCGAGCGAGGAGGAGGAGGGGGGGGGGGGCAAGGCCAAGGCCTACCAGAACGGGGACGCCTTCGGGGGTGAGCTCTCCTCTCTGAATCCCAGAGCCCTCGGGGGCTTTCAGAGCAGCACGGTTTCTTTATTTCATGAGAGGCAGACGTTCAAGTGCAGCAAAAATAAAATGACGGTTCACATGGAATTGTAATGCATGTTTAGATTGAGGTGGGAAGGCAGGGAGGTAGGAAGGGTGAGCTCTGCTGGGAATTCACTGCTGTGTGTCTCTACTGGGCTAGTTTGGGTAAACGGTTTAATGGGTAAATAGATTTCAGGATGTTCGACAGCCAAATTGCAGCTCCTTGCCATCCCGTCTGCATCTCTCCTGAGTGAAGAAGGTTCCAGTTAAAACCCTGTGAAGTGCATCCCTGTGCTGGAGGCTGAGCAGAGCTGTGGGTGTGCTAATGGGGGGGTTCCCAATGAGACTCGGACACATAGTCTCTGTCTACCTCCCAAGTCCCCTCTCCTCTCCCTCTCTCCTCTCTCCTCTCCTCTCTCTCCCCTCTCCCCTCTCCTCTCCTCTCTCTCCCCTATCTCCCCTCTCTCTCCTCTCTCTCCTCTCCTCTCGTTTCTCCTCTCTTCTCTGGAGAGTGATGAGAAGTGGATATAGTGGAGCACTGAAGGAGATATGGAGAGAAGAGCTGGCCCAGAGATAGATGGGGACATACGAGAGGGTCTAGAGAGAGAGATTAGTCGCGCGCGGAGTCGATTATATAGTAGAAGATGAGCGAGCTAGTTTCTAGAGAGGTAAAGTTAGAAGAGAGGAGACGAGAGCTGGGAATTAGATGAGAGGATAGGGATCTGAAGAAGGAGATAGGGTTCAATGTACGAGGGATTAATGTAAGGGAGAGTACAAATCAAAAGGGGGATAGATTCTGATCATTTCGAGGGGCGGAGAGGAGAGGTAGTCGTGAGATAAGTGGAGAGAGGTGCTCGCGCGGGGCTAAGAGGTGATATGAGGCGATGATAGGCGAGTAGAGGTCGCCGCTAGACTCGGAGTTGATAGGAGGGGATGGAGAGGGTAGCTCTCTCTCCCCTCTCCCCTCTCTCTGTCTCCTCTCCCCTCTCTCTCTCTCCCTTCCTCTCTCCTCTCTCTCTCCTCTCCCTCTCCTCTCTTTTCTCCTCTCTCCTCTCCTCTATCTCTCCTCTCTCTCCCTCTCTCCTCTCTCTCTCATCTCTTCTCTCTCTCTCTCTCTCTCTCTCCTTCACTCTCTCTCTCTCTGTCTCTCCCCTCTCCCTCCTCTCTCCCTCTCTCCTTCCCTCTGCTCTCCTCTCTCCTCTCTCCTCTCCTCTCCTCTCTTCTCTCTCTCTCAGAGAGGAGATAGGCTCTCTCTCTCCCCTCTCTCTCCTCTCTCCTCTCTCCCTCCTCTCTCCTCTCCTCCTCTCTCCTCTCCTCCTCTCCTCTCTCCTCTCTCCTCTCTCCTCTCTCCCTCTCCTCCTCTCTCTCCTCTCTCTCCCTCTCTCTCCTCTCCTCTCTCTCTCTCCTCTCTCTCCTCTCTCTCCCCTCTCTCTCCCCTCTCTCCTCTCTCTCTCTCTCTCTCTCTCTCTCTCCTCTCTCTCTCTCTCCTCTCTCTCCTCTCTCTCCCCTCTCTCTCCTCTCTCCTCTCCTCTCCTCTCCTCTCCTCTTTGGCTCTGTTCCCACAGAGTGCTGCCGTTGCTTCACAGAGTCAGATGTTCAGGCTGAGTCAGTAAAGCCCTCTGGGACCAGCGTCGTGTCTTGGGGCGATTAGGACGACTGCAGTGCTTTAAAATAGCTGTGCATTGATTTTGCATTGCTAACATCCAGATAGTGTTTCAAACACTGAAAACAGTGCGGCACAGATATTTGTTTATTTGAGCTCCATTTAGAGTTCAGAAACATGCTTTAAATAGTCTTTGATTCTGTGCAGGGATGATAATAAAACTCCTGTTGCTCAGCACTGTCACACATTCCAGGCTTTACTACCAGCTTGATTAGCCCCAGTGTGTCTTATTAAGCTCACAGTGAAAGCCAAGAATGATTCAAGCTGCAATGTAATTTCCATCTGTGCTGTTTGATTGAGAAAGCAGCAACAGGTTTAGCTTTTTGTATGTCTCTGTCCCCGTTGGAGGCTGGGGTCCAGCGTGTCTCTCCTGTTGGAGGCTGGGGTCCAGCGTGTCTCTCCTGTTGGAGGCTGGGGTCCAGCGTGTCTCTCCTGTTGGAGGCTGGGGTCCAGCGTGTCTCTCCTGTTGGAGGCTGGGGTCCAGCGTGTCTCTCCTGTTGGAGGCTGGGGTCCAGCGTGTCTCTCCTGTTGGAGGCTGGGGTCCAGCGTGTCTCTCCTGTTGGAGGCTGGGGTCCAGCGTGTCTCTCCTGTTGGAGGCTGGGGTCCAGCGTGTCTCTCCTGTTGGAGGCTGGGGTCCAGCGTGTCTCTCCTGTTGGAGGCTGGGGTCCAGCTTGTCTCTCCTGTTGGAGGCTGGGGTCCAGCTTGTCTCTCCTGTTGGTTGGATGATAATGTGAGCGGGTACGTAGCGCGGTACTCGGACTGGCTGGCTGGCTGACTCACTGACTAACTGGACAGTTTGGAGTGTCTATTGAAAGATGTCTGTTTAGAAAGGTACAGTAGATGGGTGTCTGAACAGCCCAATGCAAAGTGCCACGAAATGTTACCGCATCAAAGCTCTGTGCTGGTGTCAGGGTCGCTGTATTGGAACTGCAGGGCTCTGCCACTGGATAGAAGCATCAGGTAAGCCATTGATCTCCGAGGAGCGGAGCAGGCCACTCTGGAGCCTAGGACAGGCAGGCAGCGTGCAGTCCTGTGAAATTAACAAGAGGAGCCAGTGTGCCCTGAGAGGTTCTAGCACAGACCTGTATTAAAGTGCAGTAAAACTGCTTCATTCAGTCAGAGAAAAACTGAAATTCAGGTGTTGGCTGCTGGGAATGACTTGGGAATAAAGTGCCTCTCTCCATCCCTCTCCCTGTCTCAGGCCATCTGTCTTCTTGCCCCTCCCTGTCTCAGGCCATCTGTCTTCCTGCCCCTCTGTATCCCTGTCCCAGTCCCTGCCTTCTCCCTGCTTGCATGCTGTAACTTGAGGCTTCTTGCTGACTTGCCTGTGACATGCAGCCAAGCTGCAGTTGGCTGTGTGTTTGCATGCAGCCAAGCTGCAGTTGGCTGTGTGTTTGCATGCAGCCATCAGGGGTCAGTGTGTTTACACAGGATGGGCTGACAGGAGGGGGGCATGACGGGGTAGACAGCCCCGCCCTTCAATTGAAATCATTATGGGATGGCATCCTTTGCACTGCCAGGCTGTCCTGTGAATAGCGCACTGTCCTCCTGCACTGCCAGGCTGTCCTGTGAATAGCGCACTGTCCTCCTGCACTGCCAGGCTGTCCTGTGAATAGCGCACTGTCCTCCTGCACTGCCAGGCTGTCCTGTGAATAGCGCACTGTCCTCCTGCACTGCCAGGCTGTCCTGTGAATAGCGCACTGTCCTCCTGCACTGCCAGGCTGTCCTGTGAATAGCGCACTGTCCTCCTGCACTGCCAGGCTGTCCTGTGAATAGCGCACTGTCCTCCTGCACTGCCAGGCTGTCCTGTGAATAGCGCACTGTCCTCCTGCACTGCCAGGCTGTCCTGTGAATAGCGCACTGTCCTCCTGCACTGCCAGGCTGTCCTGTGAATAGCGCACTGTCCTCCTGCACTGCCAGGCTGTCCTGTGAATAGCGCACTGTCCTCCTGCACTGCCAGGCTGTCCTGTGAATAGCGCACTGTCCTCCTGCACTGCCAGGCTGTCCTGTGAATAGCGCACTGTCCTCCTGCACTGCCAGGCTGTCCTGTGAATAGCGCACTGTCCTCCTGCACTGCCAGGCTGTCCTGTGAATAGCGCACTGTCCTCCTGCACTGCCAGGCTGTCCTGTGAATAGCGCACTGTCCTCCTGCACTGCCAGGCTGTCCTGTGAATAGCGCACTGTCCTCCTGCACTGCCAGGCTGTCCTGTGAATAGCGCACTGTCCTCCTGCACTGCCAGGCTGCCCTGTGAATAGCGCACTGTCCTCCTGCACTGCCAGGCTGTCCTGTGAATAGCGCACTGTCCTCCTGCACTGCCAGGCTGTCCTGTGAATAGCGCACTGTCCTCCTGCACTGCCAGGCTGTCCTGTGAATAGCGCACTGTCCTCCTGCACTGCCAGGCTGTCCTGTGAATAGCGCACTGTCCTCCTGCACTGCCAGGCTGTCCTGTGAATAGCGCACTGTCCTTCTGCACTGCCAGGCTGTCCTGTGAATAGCGCACTGTCCTTCTGCACTGCCAGGCTGTCCTGTGAATAGCGCACTGCCCTCCTGCACTGCCAGGCTGCCCTGTGAATAAAGGACTGTCCTCCTGCACTGCCAGGCTGTCCTGTGAATAGCGCACTGTCCTCCTGCACTGCCAGGCTGCCCTGTGAATAGCGCACTGTCCTCCTGCACTGCCAGGCTGTCCTGTGAATAGCGCACTGTCCTCCTGCACTGCCAGGCTGTCCTGTGAATAGCGCACTGTCCTCCTGCACTGCCAGGCTGTCCTGTGAATAGCGCACTGTCCTCCTGCACTGCCAGGCTGTCCTGTGAATAGCGCACTGTCCTCCTGCACTGCCAGGCTGTCCTGTGAATAGCGCACTGTCCTCCTGCACTGCCAGGCTGTCCTGTGAATAGCGCACTGTCCTCCTGCACTGCCAGGCTGTCCTGTGAATAGCGCACTGTCCTCCTGCACTGCCAGGCTGTCACCGATTGTTTGTTCAATTCCAGAAATAAAGCGGATTTTAATTTTTGATTCTACAGTGAAAACTTTCTTGGACTATTGAGTGCAGTAGAGGGGTGTGCTTTGCAATATTACAACACTTCTTCTGATACATCTATCTATCTATATACCAGTGAAAACTTTCTTGGACTATTGAGTGCAGTAGAGGGGAGTGCTTTGCAATATTACAACACTTCTTCTGATACATCTATCTATCTATATAGGAGTAGAGAACTCCCGTTCCACCTCCTCCATCACTTTATGTACTCCTCCCTCTACCTCTACCTTCTTCATCACTGTCGTGATCTTGGTCCTCTTGACGCACACACAACCAGTCTTAGGTCCTCTCCTACCACCACTTAGGGAGGTTTCAGCAGGAGATGGGAGGGGAGAGGGAGAGGAGAGGAGAGGGGAGGGGAGGGGGGGAGGAGAGGGGAGCCTCATTCATAAGTCTGACATCTTCACCATCATCACTGTCGTTATCTTGGTCCTCTTGAGCCAAGAAGGGGAGGGGAGAGGAGAGGGGAGGAGGGGAGAGGAGAGGAGAGGAGATTACTTTACTTCTGCCTTCACTGCTCGGTGTCTTGGTCCTCTTGTAGGGGGAGGGGAGAGGAGAGGAGAGGAGAGGAGATGAAGACGGAGTGACAGCACAGAACCAGGAGAACCTGGTGGAGGGGAGAGGAGAGGGGGGAGGAGGGGAGGAGGAGAGTGGGAGAGAGGAGGGAGTCATCTTGGTCCCTTGGACCACTTCGCTCCCCTCCCCCTCTCCTCGCCCTCCTCTCCTCTCCCTACTTTACGCACTGAACCTCTTCACTGTGAGATGGGAGGGTAGAGGAGAGTCTTGGTCCTCCTTTGGACCACTCTCCCCTCCCCCCTTGCTCCCGCTCCTCCAGTAGAGAAGTCTGTAGGGGATTCGAGTATGTAAGATCCCGATGAATACAGAGTCTCCTCTCCTATCCTCACCGTAGAACCTGGTGAGCTGGTTCCGATAGGACTCTGTTAGTCAACCAATATAACGCACCTCACCGGACGGGTGGCGAGGGATACCTCCTTGTGTCAATGAAGAGGATTGAGAAGGGGGGGGGGGAGGGGAGGGGAGGGGGTGAGGTGAATGGGGGGGGGGGGGCACGGGGGGGGAGGTAGGGAGGGGGGATGGGGGGGGGGGGGGGGAGTGAAGGCAGGGGAGGGGAGAGGAGAGGAGAGGAGGTGAGGTGAAGACAAAGTGACAGCACACAACCAGGACAACCTGGTGAGAGGGGGGAGGGGGAGGGGAGGAGGTGGTTGTTTCCTTCTTGACCCAACCCCCCCTCCGTTAAGGACAACCTGGTAGGAGGGGGGGGGGAAGGGGGGGGGAGGGGGGGGGGGGGGGGGGGGGGAATGTCGGGGGGGGGGGGGGGGGGGGGGGGGGGGGGGGGGTTGAAGTTCACGGGGGTGTGAGGAGGTAAAACAGCCGAGGACAGGCAATAAGGGTAGAACAACACTCGGTATTCTAGGGGAGTGGATAGGTGACGAGGAGATGGAAACAAAGGAGGATCCCTGTCCTATTTCACCACTTCGGGGGGGGGGGGGAGGGGGGGGTGGGGGGGGGGGGGGGGGGGAGGGGGGGGGGGGGGGGGGGGGGGAAGGGGGGGGGGGGGGGGGGGGGGGGGTGGGGGGGAAACACAGAAGGGCCGTGGGGTTAGAAGAACTACCCCCCCCCGTTCGGACGACACACCTCCCCTGTTTCCTTTTTTCCCTAATTTCAAATGCGCCCCCCCTCCACAGTAGGAGGAGAAAAATGGGCGGCACAAACAAGTCGGGAAAAAAACATTGAGGGGGGGGGGGGGGGGGGGGGGGGGGGGGGGGGGGGCGGGAGGGGGGGGTGGGGGGGGGGGGGGTGGGGGGGGGGACGGGGGGGGGGGGGGAGAGGGGTGGGGAGGGGGGGCTGTCGTGGTTGTTTGCTGTTTGTTTAAACTGAACCAAAAACTTTTGTCGGTGAAACCCCGCTCCCTCCCTCCCCCTTTCTATCCTCCAAATAAACCCCAACCCAAGGAGGGGAGGGGGAGGAGGGGTGGAGGAAAGGAGGAGGGAGAGGAGAGGGGGTGGGGGGGGAGACAAAAAAAAGGGGGGGACAGATCCCCCATTGCATTCCCTCCCTCCCCCTTTCCTTACAGGCCTGGAATGGTAAAACTCAAACCCAAAACAGGGGGGGAGGGGGGGAAAAGGGGGGGGGGGGTGGGGGGGTGGGAGGAAATGGGTGGGGCTTGTCTCACCTTGGGGGGTAGGGGGGAAATTAGGGGGGGGGGGGGGGGGGTGGAGGGGAGGAGGGTAGTGTGGGGAAGGAGACAGAAAAAGATCTATAATCAGGTTAAATCAAAAGGGACTAAAACCCTCAGGAACTCAGTGGTCGGGCAGGGGGGGGAAGGGGAGGTTTGGGTCCTCGGTACATATCTCAAAATAAGGGGGAGGTGAAAGGAAAAAAAAAAGTTTGGAGAGCCGGAGGGGGGGGGAGGGGGGGGAAGGGGGGGGGGGATGGAGGGGGGGGGGGGGGGTAAAGGGGGGGGGGGGGGGGGGGGGGCCTGGGGAGGGGGGGGGGAGGGGGGGGAGAGCATTGGGGGGAGGGGGGACGGAGCAGAGGGGGGGGGGGGAGAGCCAGGAAAAGGGGGGCTCGTGGGGGGGGAATAGGGGGGGGGGGGGATAAAGGGAATATTGATGAAAAGAAGGGGAGGGAAGGAGGAAGGGGAAAAGGTAAAGGGCAGAGGGAGGGAGGGGGGGGAGAGGGGAAAGGGGGGGGGGGGGGGGGGGGAAGGGGGAGGGGGGGGACGTCGAGATGGTCAGGGAAGAGGCGCAGGGGAGGGGGGTTGGTCCGGAAAGAGATGAGAGAGGAAAGAGAGAAGGGGGGGGAGCAGAAAGAGGAAAAAGGAGGGGGGGAAGGGAAAGAAAGAGGAAACGAGGGAGAAAAGGAAAAAAAAAAGAAGGGAAAGTGGGAGGGGGGCTCCCCCCTTCTTCCCATCTTCGAAGAGGAGGAAGAAGTGAAAGAAGGAGGGAGAAGAAAGCTCTGAGGGGAAGGGAGGGACAAGAGAAAAAGGGGGAAGGAGCTGAGGAGGTAGTTGGGAGAGGGGGGGAGGGGGAAATAGGGAGACAACCTCATGGAAGCACAAAAAAACAGGGAAGTACGAGGGAGGGAAAGAAAGGGAGGGGGAGGAAGAGTGTCCTTCGTGAAGGAAGGAAAGAAAGAGGGAAGGGGGGAGTCTGAAAAGGGGGGGGAAGGGGGAGAAAGGACTCGATGAGAAGGAAAGGGTCCCTGCAGTTGTCTGAAATCAGGGGAAGGAGCTTTTCCTTTCCCTCGAAGGAGGACTAAAATCGGGAGGGGAGGAGAAGAATGGGGAAGAGAGGAAAAAATAAGGGGTTGAGTGAAGGAAGGGAGGGGGATAGGAAAAGGGGGGGAGGGGGGAGGGAGGGGGGGGGGGAAAAAAAAAGAGTGGGGAAAAAGGGAAGGGGAAAAGGTGTGGGAAAAAAGGATCTCTCGAAAGGGGGAGAAAACAGGTGGATGGTGAGGGTGGGACTATGAAGAGGAAAGGGGAAGGAGAGGAAAAGTGTCGAAGAGAAAAGGGGAGTGGGAGGGAAGGGAACAAGATGCGGGAAAAGGAAAAGGGGGGGAAAAAAAAAAACAAGGAGAGAGGGAGAGGAGAAGGGAGAGAGGGGGGAAAAAGGGAGGAGGGGGGAAGAAGACGGAGAGGAAGGAAAATGGGAGGAAGGGAAGGGGGAAGGAAAAGGAGGAGGAAGAGGACGGGAAAGGAGGCGTAGGGAAAGGGGGGGCCCCAAATTCTGGGGGGAAAAGAAGGAATCCTATGGGGGGGGGGGAGAAAGAAGATCAGGTGATCCCTCGGCCTGGGAAAACAAACGTCCTACTCTACGGAGAGGGAACATGTTCCTTCCCCTTGAAAAGGGGAGATAGATCTCACGCCCCCCCCTTCAGAAAAGAAGTGAGGGAAAAAAAGAGGGGGAGAGGGGAGGGTGCACGACTTCCCTAGGGGGGGAGAGAAGAGAAGGTCCCGGAAGGAGAGCTCCAGGGAAGGTTGAGCGACGGTGGGGGAAAGTGCGGGGGGGAAGATGGGAGAGAGGAAAGGAGGAGAGAAAAGAGAAGAAAAGGGAGAGGTAGGGCGGGGAAGGAGCCCCGGGGGGGGGGGAGGGAAGAGGGAGGGGGGAAAAAAAGGGAAAAGAAAGAGCCTCCGCTTCCCTCCCCTTCCCCTGAGGTCCCGAAAGTGAGGGAGGAAAAAAAAAAAAAAGGAGGGGGGGGGGGGGGGGGAGGGACAAGGGGGGAGGAAAAAGGAAAGAAGAAAGAGGAAAGGGGGGGAGGAAAAGTGGGGAATGGGGAAGGAGAAAAGCAGGAAAGAAAAAAAGAGGTCTTCTCACATCTTCCCCCCTTTCCCTCCCCCCCCTTCCAAGGGAAAGAAAAAAAAACTCAAGGGGGGGGGGAAAAAAAAAAAAGAAAAAAAGGGAGGGAAAGGGGGGGGGGGGGGAAGGGGAAAGAAAAAAAAAAGGGGAGGGGGGGGGGAAAGTCCCCAAGGTGGGGGGGGGGGGAGCGAAAGTGAAATGAGACATGCGGAGGGGGAGGAAGGGCTGGGAGAGAAAGGAAGGAGGAGTTCAGAGAAGGAGGAGGACAGGAAAGTGGTGTGAAAAGGGGGACTCGAGATGGGAGGGGAAAGGGGGAGGAAGTAGAGGAGAGAGAGGAGAGGGGAAGGCGTTAAAAGTGAGGGGGAGGAGAGGGGAGGAGGGGCTCTTTCTGAGAGAAGACCGTGTCTTGTCCTGTACCCCGGTGTCGTTACCTCCCTTCGCAAATCCTAGCCAGAAGAGGGAATACAAAAATTATAAAATAACAAAACCTAAATTTTCTTTTAAAGGGAGGGGGAAAAAAAGGACCGGGTCAAGAAAGAGGAAGAAGGAGGAAGAAGGGAAGGTGGGAGACAAGGGGAGAGGAGGGAGAAAAAAGGAGGAGGAAGGCAGAGGGGGAAAAATAAAAGGAGAAAAGAGGGGAAAAATGAGGGAAGAGAAAAGGAAGGGGAGGGAAAGACCGACTCCCTTCCTAAGCCTCTTTACCAAAAACCACTAAGGGAGACCAAACTCAAGGAGGGGGAAAACATTTCAGAAAGGGTCAGAAATCGCGACTCACCCTCAGAGAAACTCGCCCTTTGCCTTCCTTCTGGAAGGAGGGGAGGGGGAAGGGGTGGATCTCATCAGGATGTGAGAATTCAGAGAAAGACGCGCGTTTATTGAAAGAGGACATTCACCGAACCCCACCAACATTCTGAAGACAGGTGTTCGACTCAGGATCCTTCATGTCCACTGCCCCTTCACACCCATAATGGAGGGGGGGGGGGGAAGAAAGAGATCCTCAAGGAGGGGAGGAAAAGGGACTGGTCCTCTACCTGGGGAAAGGGGTGAGGAGTAGCAGACCTTCCCTTTACCACACACACTACAATGCAGCTGGATTCTGTGCTTCATGTGGAGGACAGAAGTGAGGAGACTATCTGTAAATGTAGTTTTAATAAATGAATGGAGGGTGTGGATGTGAGATATTCCCATCATGCAGCAGGAGAGCACAGGAGGGGAGAGGGAGCTTTACAGTGCATATCACTGCAGTGAGAGGGGGAGGAGGGGGGGGGGGAGGGGGAAGGGGGGAAAGCTTTCCTCTTCCAGAGTGGAAAGAGGGGTGGAAAACGGAGTTATGAGAGAGAACCTCTGTCGTGCCACTCGTCTCGAAAGGTAAATTATTTTGTGAACGTGAATACTCCTACTAAAATGCTATGTTTAAGACCAGTTCATCCCTTTTTTTTCACCTATTTTAGGGATCCCTAGGCAACTCCTGTCTAAACCTGTCATTCTCTTAAAAGGGAAAAAGAATCGATTGGGGGAAGCCAATGGGGATAAGGAAAAAAAAATAAAAAGGAAAAACAAAAAGTGGAGAGGATCTGAGGCCTTGTTTAAAGTACTCTGGAAAGGGGAGAAAAAGAGGCAAGGACGAGACTATATGATTCGCCCCCCCCGAGGGAGAACCCTTTCAGAGTTAGGGAACTTCATCTGCGGGTGAGGACCGGCCGTACTGGCCCATCCTAGGGGGATTCTGAGATCCCCGAAAAGAAAGGAGACGGAGACTGAACGTGGAGGAGGAAGAAGGGGGGAGGTGAGGGGAGGGGAGGGGTATCGTTGAAGACCGTGGACGGGACATATACATGGAGGATGGGCATGAAACTGAGACTGCTGGAGGGAGATTCTCGAGCAAAGAGTAAAGAGGGGGACAGAGGGGAGGAGGAGAGGAAAGAGTAAAGGGGGGGAGAAGAGGGAAGAAGCTAAGAAAAAAGGGCGGAGAGGTTGCTAGCACATCCTGAGGAAAAAAAGGGATTTACAGCTCCCGAAAAAGAGCGGCCCAGGGAAAACCAGCTCTTCCCCTCCCCTAATCTTCTTCTTCCCCTTTCCCTATTAAACCCATGTCTGGACTCACCCCCTCTCCACGAGGATGGAGGGGGGAGAAATAGGAAAGCTCCGTCAAGCGTTCTCATAAGAGAGAAAAGGAGGGGGGAACTCAGGGTTGAAGAGAGGGTAGAAAGTCGTCCTTTAATGGGGTCGAGAATAGGGGCCCCATAGACTCCCCCCTCCCCCTTTCGGAATTTCGGATAAGAGCATTAGAGTTCGCTCCGTTGGGAGTCAGAAAGAAGAGCCTCCTCTTGGGTCATTCCTCCCCCGGGCTTTCTGCGGCTCCAGGGGTAGTATCGTAAAAAATAGTCCCTCAAGAAGGAGCCCGCACTACGGGTAACTCTCGTTCTCGACACTTGAAGGGCTCGCCTCAGTCGTTAGCTAGAGGGAGAGGCCTCTGGAGGTGTTAAAAAGTAAGTAACTCAGGACTTAAGCAAAAGGGCTTCTACCTCAGCTCCGTCTTTTTAATCTCTCATCGCGGGGAACTTGGGAGGCCTGAGGAAAGAATTCTGAAACCGGGGGAGAGGAGGCTCTACACCGGGAAAAGAGGTGTTCATCCTTTTGGAAGGGGGGGGAAAAAAATTTTTTTAAAAAAAAAAACGCAATCAAAGAGAAGGGTCCACAGAAAACTCCTTCAAGGGAGGACACGAGGATCGCGAGAGAAGGAAAAAGAAATTCGGGTTTGAGAGAGTTACTAGAGTTAGTGTAAGGCAACCTACTTTCCTATCTCACTCCTCGGGGATCCTCTCGTCTTAGACCTGGAGCCAGGCGTGTTCACCCTAGCTCCGGAGGTTTTTATTTTTTTTTTTTTTTTCAAAACTTGGAAAAAAAAAAAACTACACCTTTTTCCTTTCCTTCTGACCGTTCCCTTCGTTTTTCCCTTAGGGTCCCTTTCATTCTCCTCTTCCCTCCTAGGGGAAGGGGGGCTAAAAAAGAAAGGAAAGGAGGCCTTCACCCGTCTTTTCCATTCCATTCTACCCTTCCTTCTCTCTCGAAGGGGGGGGGGGAAGGGGAAAAGAGAAGTGGGGGAGGGTGGTGGGGGGGGGGGGGGAAGGGAAGAAATAAAACCCTCCTGGGGAGAGGGCCTGGGGGGAACTCTCGGAGGGGCGGTCGGAAGTGGGAGTGGGGGACTCCGTTTCCGGAGAAAGAGAAAAATCCTCCCTTCAGACTCCCCGTGGAGATAGAGAATCCTCCGAAGACCTTCCGAGAGAGGGAGGAATGAATGGTCCCCTCCCTACTCCTCTTCCTAAGGACTCTCTCCTCTCCCTCCTAGGAGGGGGGGGAGAAAAGCTCCCCGGAGAAGGGGAAGGAAAAAGAGGGGTGGGGGAGAGATGAAAAGGATGGGAGGGGGGGTGGAGAAAAAGGAGAGAAAAAGAAAGGGGAACTTCTCTCGTCCCCTCTCTCCTCATCTCTCCTTACTGGGGGGAAGAAAAAGGGAAAAGAAAGAGAGAGGGAAAAAAAAAAAAGAAAGGGAAAGTTCCTTTTCCTTCCCTCGGAAGGGAGAGGAATTAAGCTTATCCTTTCCCTTTCTCACTCCTCGGCCCCCTCTCCCTTCCACAGAACCAGGAGATCCTGGGAGAGGGTAGGAGTAGTGGAGAGAAGAGCTTGAAGGGGATGAGGAATGGGGGGAGGAATTGAGACAGATCTGACAGCACCGTGGTGTTGGTCCCCTGGAGGTGAGGAGAGGAGAAGAGGAGAGGAGAGGGGAGAAGAGAGAGAGAGAGAACAAATCAACCAGACAACCTGGTCGGAGAGGAGAGGACACTTTAGGAAATCATTAGCTCTGGGAAAGGAGGAGAGGAGGAGAGCTGACTCCTCGTGCCTCACATGTCGGAACCAGGTGGTCCTCTAGGAGGGAGAGGGGAGGGGGGAGAGGAGAGGGGAGAGGGGAGGAGAGGAGAGACAGAGTGACAGCACAGGGATCGGGACAGAGGGAGAGGGGAGGGGAGAGGAGAGGAGGAGGGGGGGAGGATTGGAAGACGGAGTAGCACCACACAACCAGGAGCACCTGGGGAGAGGGGTGAGGAGTAGCAGACCTTCCCTTTACCACACACACTACAATGCAGCTGGATTCTGTGCTTCATGTGGAGGACAGAAGTGAGGAGACTATCTGTAAATGTAGTTTTAATAAATGAATGGAGGGTGTGGATGTGAGATATTCCCATCATGCAGCAGATCCAACTCAAACCACTACTCCACTGACAGCCACTGAAGCACAGCATGAGTGGAGAATCCCAGCCCAGCTTTACAGTGCATATCACTGCAGTGAGAGCAGGAGGAAATGAAAGGGCTTGTCTCACCTTGAGACCTGCTGCTGAAACCCAGTCCAGCAGCACTGAGCTAGAGCCACGCCGCGCCCACACAGGAGAGCCAGAGAGGGAGGAGAGCAGGAATGGGAGCCGCGCCCACACAGGAGAGCCGGAGAGGGAGGAGAGCAGGAATGGGAGCCGCGCCCACACAGGAGAGCCGGAGAGGGAGGAGAGCAGGAATGGGAGCCGCGCCCACACAGGAGAGCCGGAGAGGGAGGAGAGCAGGAATGGGAGCCACGCCCACACAGGAGAGCCGGAGAGGGAGGAGAGCAGGAATGGGAGCCGCGCCCACACAGGAGAGCCGGAGAGGGAGGAGAGCAGGAATGGGAGCCGCGCCCACACAGGAGAGACGGAGAGGGAGGAGAGCAGGAATGGGAGCCGTGCCCACACAGGAGAGACGGAGGGTGATAGAGGGAGCCTGCCTGAGCAGTTACGGACTCGCAGCCTGTGAATCTCTCTCTTTCGCTCTCTCTCTCTCTCCACTCCACCCTCTTCCCTGGAGCTGCAGTGCAGATAGCCTTGTGTAGTCTCTTGTGACTATGTGCAGCACAGAGTGTGTGTCTGTTTCAGGAAAAAAGTGCTTCTTCGAACCGGAGCAAATCCCAGAAGGATGGATCTGGAGCAAATTCACAAAGAGCCAAGTAAGTGTGTGTGTGTGTTGTGTGTACTCTGTGACTGTCAGTGTGTGTGTGTGTGTGTGACTCTGTGCAGCTCAGTGTGTGTGTGTGTGTGTGTGCAGTGTGTGTGTGTGTGTGTCTGTGTGGTGTGTGTGTGTGTGTGAGGATACATGTCACACACACACACACCACACGACACTGTCACACACGTCGAGTCACACACACGTCACAGTGTGTGTGTGTGACTCTGTGCAGCTGTCCGTCGACAGCTCACCTCCCCTCCTCCCCGCGCACCCTTCGTGTCCACACACCACAGCACACAACCAGACACAGTCCCTTGTGTGTGTGTGTGTGTGTGTGTGTGCAGCTCAGTGTGTATGTGTGTGTGTGTGCAGCTCAGTGTGTGTGTGTGACTCTGTGCAGCACAGTGGCGTGTGACACCTGTCACAGCCCTCAGTACAGGGGTGTGTGTGTGTGTGTGTGTGTGTGTGTGCACTGTGCAGGACAACCTGTGTGAGAGTGTGTGTGTCTGTGTGTGTGTGTGTGACTGTGTGTGTGTGTCAGGTGTGTGTTGTGTGTGACTGTGTGTTGTGTGTGTGTGTGT